>NC_133538.1:459846810-459921810 GCF_048544455.1 Silene latifolia | reverse complement strand
ACCTAATCACAATTATATTGCTTAACACAATTCTTATCGCAAAACTAATCTAGTCATGTCAATCCTAACATATTGCTACCACGGCTTCCCTAGTCCTATCATATTAAGGGAATTAGCTAAACATAATTAAATAAAGAACATAAGTAATAAAGAGAGGAAGAGAAATAAACATTAAATTAAAGAGGGAAAAGGGAGAGAAATATTCCTGAAATAAATCCGGAACTAAGGAACAAAAGTAACAGTGTATTCGAAATAATCAGAGAGGAGAAGCCTCCTTTAAACTGACGTCCTACCTTCCTATTTATAAGAAAATAGGAATTATTTAACCTAATGACGGAATTAAACCTACAAAGCCCAAGCCCGTAAGATAAACCACTCGATAGAGTGGTTTTAAACCACTCGATCGAGAAAAGTAAGGCTCAGACCGTTCGATCGACCAAACAAAGTGCTTGATCGACTAAACACTAATATGGAACTGGTCGATCGACCAACTAAAGTACTCGATCGAGTTAAGTACTCGATCGAGTGAATCTTGACTTCAGCAGCTCATAATTCTCGTTATTTTGACTTTGACTTGTCCTTTTAACTCCCGAAACAGCTTCACGCATCCCAAAACAGCAATAATTCCGCTCCAAATTCACTCTTCCTCTAAATGCATGCAAAACGGACGGTAAAAGGCTCGTTTTCACTACTTTCTGGTCCATTCCTGCAACTAAGACAAAATAACCCAAAGTAGCATATTCGGGGCATTTCGTAGCATAAACTACGATAAAATCATAGAAATACGTGCATAAAATAGGCTAAAAAGACTATATAAAATGCACGTATCAAATCTCCCCAAACCAAACCTTTACTCGTCCTCGAGTAAACTAAATGCAAACTAATGGAATGGAAAAGATAACTCAGAGCTAGCTACAAATGCCCGCTTAAACCAATTTAATGCAAGCAAACTAACACTTATAGCAAGACAGCCAAATGCAAACGAGTTGTAAGATGTTTATAATAAAGCTGAACCGTCGACCTTGCAAGACCTTTAATAATGGACTCTCACGGGTCACTCTTCTCTCATGAAGCAAAGGGTGAACATATATATATATATAAGAGAGAAAGAAAATAGTCGCTCACCTAGACTACGACCCACATAAACATGCATGCAACTAATATGATAGATAATTCTAGCTACCGTACACACATTCCAACCAAACAAGGTCCTGTCACAGCCGAGGGCTTACAAAAATATGGTAAAGTGAGGCAATGGGTAAGAAAAGGCAAAATATTTATGAGAATGTGGAGGTATAGGTGATCAAGCTAGTACCTAAACAGAACCATATAACAACATCCATTCTTACTCAATTATGAAATAAGCACAATGCCCTTCAATTGGCATAAAACTCACCAAACCGAACTGAAAATACTCCTCAATAAATTTAAATAAAGCATAGGAGTGAAACCGTCTCAAGCAACATCTTTTTTTTCCTTTCTTTTTTTTTTTCTATTTTTTTTCGGTTTCTTTTTTTTTTCGAATCCTCTTTTTTTTCAACTTCTTTTTTTTCGTTTCTTTTTTTCACGTCACGTCTTTTTTTCATCATCCTCCTTTTCTTCATAAATTACAAACTCCGAATCAACAGAATACGAGCCAAACTTGATACAATAGACAGTATACCGCAGAATAATCTAAACTAGCTTGACAAGGCAGGCTAAATTTGGAATGTAGCTAAGGGTCAACAGGCAAATTTGGCTAATGTGGAGTTAAATGGGTAAAAATGAAAGAAAAGGGAATGTAAGCACCTCCCTGCATGTGACACCAACCACTAACCCGAATGTATGACGGCAAAAAGCGATTGAATTTCATAAACGTGCAAATTGATGATACATGTTATGCAAGGAGTAACTACTCACAATCCTACATGAAATCGGTCATGAATGACACAAGTTTATAAGGCTCTAATCCTTAGAAATTATAAGTAGGTTGCCAAAATTTCAGATCAAGTCTATTCGTTCAGCTAAATTTTAACATTAACTCGTAGATATGCAATAAAACCAAGCTAAAAAGATATATAGTCTATGCAAGGCTTAAGCAAAAGACAAATAATAGAGCAATTTTATCATAGAAATCTACCGTTCCGACTCAACCTACATGCAAAAATAAACGTGAAATTTTTGAATTGTATCTAATTTTTAATTTTTATGGGATTTTTTGAATTTTATAAAAATAACAGACAATGCATACGTAAATTAAATATGATAACAGAAATGCAATAAAAAAAATATGCAGACACAGATATGGATGCATAACCTCCCCAAACCAAACTGTACAATGCCCTCATTGTACCAAAACATGGAAAGGAAATTCAAACTAAAAGAGGAAGGGAAGAAAATACGGAAAACTTACAAGATTGCGCGAATAAGGGACCTCCCTAAACCAACCATGAACATGGGAGGTTGCTAAAGGCCCAGAAAACCGTCTCAGGAAGCTAATCCAAGTCAATAACACTCGATAGCAGTCGAACAGTGGTCGATCGAGTGAACTGGGCGTCTAAAACTGCTCGACCGAGAAGGAAAGCAGTCGATCGAGTAGTTCTTTCTTTGCAGGTGCTCGATCGAGTGAAATAATCACTCGATCGAGTGGATTTAGCAACAAAAGTGCTCGATCGAGTACAAAAAGTACTCGATCGAGTGATCCTCAGTGTGTTCCTGCAAAACGCAAATAAAAACAGCCCGCAAACCAACTAAACAAGCATACTGAGATAGTCTATGGTATGAAAACCATTTATTACAACTGAAATGAAATAAAAATGCAAAATAAAAACTCAGGGTTGCCTCCCGGGTAGCGCTAGCTTCAGTCAGGTCCCAGCTCGATCTGCGCATGTGCTACATAAAAATGTAAGTAGCACCAAAGTGGAATACAAGCATAGGAAATAAAAGTATATAAACATTTAAGTTTAACAAATTTCCTATGAGAGCTCCTAAATTTATCAACAAAATATAGGAGCGCGGGAGCTGAAGACGATAAATTGGGGTCCCGTTTCAGATTAACGAAATTAAAATGATAAGGACGGTGAAAAATCGTTAAATTATACGACCTACTGGGAGGGGGCAAAGCATTGGAACGCGCAGCATAAATTAAACGAGGCAATTTACTATATAAACAAACAATAAACAAATTATCGTTTACTACCTCAGGTTGGTTGCTCTCAACGATGGAATCATAGATAAAAGAATTTATTACCTCTTCCGTGCTAGGAGCAATTACCGACTCAGCTGCTTCTTCGTCAACCTCCTCAGTGGATTTCATCCCGTAAATCTCAGCCTCAAGTGCATCCAACTCGGCCTTGAAAAGGGGTGATTCACCATAACCATTGTCATCATCAAAATCATCGTCTAAAACGAACCCAAGCAACAAATCATTGCTCTCGCTGGCCAACTCACTCGATCGAGCAGAATTATCACTCGATCGAGTACTTTCCTCTTGATTTTCACTCGATCGAGTGATTTGAACTACTCGATCGACTGGTTCTTCTGAAATTTCACTCGATCGACTATCATAAGTCACTCGATCGAGTGATTCTTTCTGTACAGCGCTGAAATCTTCGTGTAAGATCTTGAAATATGATAAAAATTCGTCGTCCGAGTCATATAAATCATCCTCAGCATCGGGCAACACGGGTTCTTCAGGGGAAAAATCGCTGTCAGTAAAGTACACCTCTTCTGGTTGCCAACTATCCGACTCAGCTACTAACTGAGCAATTTCAGACTCGAGCTTATCAAATCGCGCACAAGTGCGTCTATCATCTTCTTGCACTAGGGATGCAAGTGTCTCCAACAGAGATTTCAGCTCCACAACCTCTTCTTTCTGTATATCAGGAGGATCTTGTTGCGGTGGCCATTGATAGGGTGGATGTGGCGGCACAACTATAGGGGAATGGCTAACACGTCCCCAGCGCTTGAACTCGTAGACCGCGTCATTTTCTGCCATACAAAGAACTGCATTGTGCTCAGCAGAACCACATCTCCCGCAGTAAATCACCTGCTGCGCCATATAATGGGACATAGGTGATGGGTCAAAGGTACTCAAGCCTTCCCTTTGACAATATTTCACCTAGAACTGTCTAGGTAGAACCTGTAAGGCCTATCAAAACAGCACTAAAGAAAAAGATTAGAACGGCCTCAAGGGAAAAATTCCCTGAGGTTAAAAACAGACAAAATTAAACAAATAAATAAATAGTTGCCTCCCCGGCAACGGCGCCAAAATTTGATACGGTCGTTATGTACCAAAAATAAATACCTAAATATAACTAACAGAAGCTAGCGATAAGTAGGGTCGATCTCCACAGGGAGGCGGTTTACTATCTACTTGTCTATTCGGTCTGTCTAATGTCACAAGTTGGGGGTTTGAAATGTTTTGACAAAACTAATAGAATTAAGGCGAGAGAAATTAATGAAGAAATACAAGGGCAAATCAGATAAAAGAGAGAAATATGCTAGGAATCGGTCTACCGTGGCAGCTACACTATTGAGTCAACTGCGTCGATTAAATTATTGATAAGAAGAGCGAGGTCGTCACCTTTCGGTCCTTAAACCTACGATTATACCCTTTCGGTCTCTAATCGCCCTAGGGTCTCCCTAACTTAGCTTTCGCCCTAATTAGGTATCACCTATTGTAATTAAGCAAGCCTTACCTTCCAATCTTTCGATCCAGGTCGGGGGTAACTAAATAAATCGGTCTCCTGCATGCATTCATTCAACCTAATCACAATTATATTGCTTAACACAATTCTTATCGCAAAACTAATCTAGTCATGTCAATCCTAACATATTGCTACCACGGCTTCCCTAGTCCTATCATATTAAGGGAATTAGCTAAACATAATTAAATAAAGAACATAAGTAATAAAGAGAGGAAGAGAAATAAACATTAAATTAAAGAGGGAAAAGGGAGAGAAATATTACTGAAATAAATCCGGAACTAAGGAACAAAAGTAACAGTGTATTCGAAATAATCAGAGAGGAGAAGCCCCCTTTAAACTGACGTCCTACCTTCCTATTTATAAGAAAATAGGAATTATTTAACCTAATGACGGAAATAAACCTAAAAAACCCAAGCCCGTAGGATAAACCACTCGATCGAGCAAACTAAGGCTCAGACCGTTCGATCGACCAAACAAAGTGCTCGATCGACTAAACACTAATATGGAACTGGTCGATCGACCAGCTAAAGTACTCGATCGACTGATTATTTGACCTAAAACCACTCGATCGACCAGTTCAGCAGCTCATAATTCTCGTTAGTTTGACTTTGACTTGTCCTTTTAACTCCCGAAACAGCTTCACGCATCCCAAAACAGCCATAATTCCGCTCCAAATTCACTCTTCCTCTAAATGCATGCAAAACGGACGGTAAAAGGCTCGTTTTCACTACTTTCTGGTCCATTCCTGCAAGTAAGACAAAATAACCCAAAGTAGCATATTCGGGGCATTTCGTAGCATAAACTACGATAAAAGCATAGAAATACGTGCATAAAATATGCTAAAAAGACTATATAAAATGCACGTATCAGCCACCTCTTGAAAGTCAGCTTACAAGCGCCAGCATCTATACCCCAAAGAAAATCCTTCCAAAGCTTATTGATTTTCTTAAAAATTCCAATTGGCAAAAGAACACTTGAACCCCAAAAATTGCTCAGGCCAAAAATGACAGAATTAATAAGTTGAATATTACCATCATAACTAAGCAAATGAGTAGCCCAATGACTGACATGCTGCCTGATCTTCTCCAGCAGAGGAGCAAACATAGGATGAGTAAGCCTTGAACTAAACAAGGGGATACCAAGATATTTAACAGGAAATGCACTTTCAACATAACTAGTGGCAGTAAGAATATAATCCTTCAACTGAGGGGTACACCTCCAAAATAAAGGCTAGACTTCATAGGATTGGCCTGTAAACCAGAATAAGCAGCAAAATTTCTTAGGTAAGAATCAACAGCTTGAATAGAAGGTAATCTTCTCGAGTAAAAACCAACAAATCATCCGCAAAGATTAAATGACTGAGATTAATCCTCACACACTTAGGGTGATAAGAAAAGCCCGGAGCAGTAGGGAGCTTTCTTAGAAGACGACACAAGACTTCCATACACAGGGCAAAGAGATAGGGAGAAAGGGTGGTCCCCCTGCCTCAGTTCCCTCCTCCCAGGGAAGAAACCTTCTGTAACTCCATCGACATTGATAGAAAAGTGAGAGTTGGTGACACAGGCTAGCACCCACTTAGTTAAAAGAGCCGGGGGGGGGGGGGGGGGGTTTAAATAGCCTCAGACAATCAGCCAGAAAATCCCAATTAACAGAGTCAAAGGATTTTCTGATGTCAATTTTTAAAATACATCTGGGAGTGATAAGGCTTCTATTATACTTGAAAGCCATTTCATGAGCCAGCATGGAATTGTCAAAAAATCCCTCCCATCTATAAATGCAGCTTGCTCCAATCCGACAATGGCATCCAAAATAGGTTTCATTCTATTGGCCAGAATTTTACTTATTGCTTTGTAAAATACTATGCAACAGGAAATTGGCCTAAACTCAGTGACAGACTTAGGAGATTCAACTTTTGGAATCAAAGACACTTCTGGACTGCCTCTACAAAGCCAGAGCCAGTAGTAGCCCATGAGTCCTTAAAAAACCCAGATGAATACCCATCTATCCCTGGGCTTTTATTTCTGTCTATTACAAATAGAGCATCCTCAATTTCCTTAACATTAACTGGAACAGTCAAAGCAGTGGTAGAAGAGAGGACATTAGTAGCAAAAAGAGCCTCTGGGAGAGGAGATACTAGAGAAGTAGTTCCCAGCAGGTCCTTATAGAACCCCAAGAAAGCCTGATCAACTTAAGCCTGTCCCTGGCAGAGAGTACCAAAAAACACCTATTGGGTCAGTCGATTTACGTCGGTTGTACAAAAACTGACGCAAAAAGTACTTAGTTTTGGCGGGAATGGAATTTCGCCCTATAGTGAAGCTTTTTGCGTTGGTTCTTGGAAAAAACTGACGTATATAATGCGTCAGTTCTCAGCAAAACCGATGTATTTGATCAAATACATCAGTTATATTACTAAACCGACTTATTTGATATTATGTTTTTGCATCAGTTATACCTGAAACCGATGCAACTAATGTTTAATTAAAAAATATTAAACATTCGTATACTATTCACCTATTCACAGTTTCATACCCTATCACAGATTCACAGTACTCACATATTCAATATATCCTCCTCTAACCTTAGTCACTCTCGACTATCACTCCATAACTTCTCGCGTGCGATGCCACACTCCACTGATCCAACGCAGCCAAATGCTTACGCTGTAATGCCGATTGTCGCAAAGTCGTCGCCATCGCCGTTAGTCCCAAACTTGTGGCTCTCGATTTTCACTAGGTTCGTTTCTTCTCAATCTCATTTTTTCAATTTCTTTGTTGATTTTAGTTCTGATTTTGTTTGTTACATCATTAATGTTATCTTATGCTGTATTATTTGATTGTGATTTGAGGAAATTGCTGTATTTTGGGGGAAAGTGAAACCCTAAATTTGATGAATTTGGGTGAACCTTCTATTTACCTTTTTCGATTCTTTGCCTTGCTTGATTTGATTTATGGACTATGAAAATATGAGAGCTCACCTGAATTTTGATGAATTTGGGTGTTTTTGTGTGAAAATACATGCCATTCATGGTGAGTGGTGTTAACTCTATAGTTTCACAATAAAGGTTTCGGATTTCCACAAAATTATAAACCCTATTTTCTTACTTTGATTGATTTTATCATGTTATTCCACTTTATAATCATGCTGATTTGTTCTAGAATGGCGATGAGATATCAATTTCTTCTGAAAATTGCCCTACTTTTCATTCAAATCTGTTGAATTGTTATCATTTCTGCTCTTATTTTGCTTCTTTCTGCTCTAGTTTCACAATGTTATCAATTTCTTTCAAAAGCTTCACCAAATTGATTGTATCAGTTGTCCGTCATAAGCAAGCGTCCAACAGGAAGCAATGATCGCCACATTGGTGAATGATTCGTCCTCGCCGTCGCACCAGTTTTGCCTTCTTCACCACCATCGGTGACCAGTAGTATGTAGTAGGTATAACTCCTAATACTAGTACTTTTCTAATTATAATTTAAATGTAGAGTTAAGGATTGTGGAAATGCATTCATTAGGGGTTTCAAATTTCTGTATAATGGTGTATATGTTTGTTATTGTTGTTAATTTTTTATGGGTTTGTGATTTTTGATGATGGGTAGTTGAGATTATTGCTACTTCTCGATCAACGCCACCAGCGTACTCGTCAAAGATCCTAGTCGCAAACTCACCAACGCCACCAGCGTCGACACTAATCTGCCATGTTCACTCTTTCTACCTCCAGGCGTCGCTCCTCGCGATTTTCAAAGGGTTTCTGTCTTCTTAACTTTTTGTTTTTTTCCAATTTCTTTATCAATTTCATTCCAAATGTAATTTATTGTTAAACTAATGTTACCTTGTGCTTAATTGATTTTGATTTGATGAAATTGTTGAATATTTGGGGAGAAGCAAGCCCTAACTTTGATGAATTTCCGATTTCTTTGTCAAGGATTGCTGCGTAGGCTGGTCAGCTAAGGGCTTAGTTGTACGTACACTCACATTAACCTGGTGATGGGATCAAATGAGGACACAAAATTCTCTCCAGAAAATAATTCTAGAACGTCTTGCCATTTGCAGATATGATGTTACTCCCTCAGATTACACATCAATGATTGCCACGACTATGGAATGGGAAGTATCATTTGTGGTTACCTATTCTCTGTGTTTGTAAAATTCTACCCTGGATTCTTCTGAGCTGTTGAACTAGATACATCATCCATGAATCAACTTCTCAATTCCTTTTGCACGAGAACTAAGGAGCATATTAAAATGTTAATGAATATTTAGGCTGAGTAAAGGCCTGAGACCGTGAATCATAATAACCACAACAAACACACAAAAAGGAAAAAAAATTTGAAGTGAGTTTTCTGTGGATGCCCCAAAAAGGAAATGAGAAAGTTATTCATGGAAAGAGGAAGTATCATTTTTACCTGAAGCTTACAATTTTAAGTTTCAGGCATGTGGATATTCTGAATGTACGTTACAAAGTAACCACTGAATTTCCTTCATAAAGTTATTGTCTAGAATATTTAGCCTGCCCTAAAGAAACCTCTAAAGTCTAAACTAGTAACTGCCTTCTGAAGTTCTGATCAAGCACCATCTCCGAACTTCGTTCTGGGCTGTGGATTTTTTTTAATTGTCATTCTATTATAGTCTCATACACTTTTAGATATCTGAACTAATTTATGGTTCTAATGTGGCATCAAAGTTGTGCTGGGGAAATTCTAGCACAACTATTGCATTTCTTGCCATTGCCAGTTTGTGAGTATGTTATATGCGGCTTTTACCAGTTTATGGATAGCTGCCTGCTCTAATATTTCGACTAATGCTGCATGTAGGTGCCACCTACAAGCGTCCCAGTGATTGTGCAAGAATACAGAAAAGAGCACCTTTTTTGATACAGTACAGGTTTGTGTTCTATGATCAATATAAAAGCTGATTAATGTAAACCAAGTTCTGATCTTAGTAGTATTCTTTTAGCACAAGAATGATACTAAGTAAATTTGTTATTTAAAATTAAATTTAAGTGCTTGTAAGGCCTTTTTAAATTTAGAATAAACAGCGTATTTGCTAATTCATTCTTGGTCAAGTATTCTATCAAATTGTTGATTTGTATTGCTTAGCTTCTGTTGAATTTAACCTTTATCATTGCTCGCTACTGATACCCAATTTCTTCATTAATGGCTTTTGTCGCATCAATCTTCTGTTCTCATCTTTCACTCTTCATTTTCTGTGGTTGTGATTTACTTTGGACTAAATTAAGGCTCATCTCTCCAATATACTCCTAACAAATCTTGTTGAACTTGATCAAATTATTATATAAAGATAATGTAGATGTACTGGTTCGTCACTTATGTATTTTTTACGGATTTTTGGGAATTAGTTCTCACTTGGATGACATGTTTTGCTACATTGACAATGAATATGGGTAGGAGGTTAAGGAATTCGGAGGAGCTGGTGAAGCTTATATAAACCGGGCTGCAAAAATGGCTGTCAAATGGAATAAGAGAGTCTTTTACGGGAGTCTTTGTCACTTCTAAGTCTCGTGCTTGCTCTTTATCTTCTTTCTTTTATATTTCATGGCTGCATAATACTTTTCAATTGTCACATTTCACTATTACAAGGTTCCCATTAATTTGATTTTTCACCTTTTTCAACCATAATTGACCGTTCGTATGCTTTTAATTCAGGATGGTATTTTTTACCCACGAGGTTTTTCTTTGAGAATACCTTATTTGATAATGTAATTTGTTAGTCTTAAGTTTTTGTTATGATGTCTTAGTGTGTGATTGATTAAAGGCAGGATCTTAAACATATAGTTATATTTATATCTAATTGACCTTTCTCCTGGAGATTGCAGGTGATCTATATATTCTTCTGCTACTCCGATCGAGCACTATTGACTACTTGAGTATGTCCGGTTGAGACGTTGAGTTGTGTTAGGCTTGTGGCATCGAGTTTGGATTGGTATATAATTTTATGTAAGTTTACTAAATGTTTAGAGAACATTTAGTATAGATTAGCTTAGTAACAAAAACGTTTGTGGATTATTTATACATTGGATTGTATTCGGAACCTCGTGGTTTGGTTGAATGAAATGTAATGTTTTACATGTGATGTATTAGTGGTTGGTTGGATTTTTTATTGCAGGTTTTTAAGTTTTTGTATTTGGATTGTCGATTTTATGGAGAGGTGGTGCCGAAATTTTGGTAGCAAATTTTTCGATATAAAAAAATGCATTATTAAATTGGTCGGTTCTTGAATGAAATGAAACAAAAGAGGAAAAAAATGAATTTTCGCTAAAACAAAATATCAAATGCATCAGTTCTTATAACAAATGACGAAAAAAAAGGAAATGCATCAGTTCTATAAAGAACTGACGCAAATAATAACTATTTGCTATGGATAGAACTGACGCAAATGGTGCTTTTTTGCGTCGGTTTTTAAGACACAACTAACGTAAATGTTGAACTTTTTGCGTCAGTTTCACAACTAACGCATATCAAATACGACCCCTCAATATACGTCAGTCGAAAACCGACGCAAAAGGCCCTTTACAACTAACGCAATAGGGGTTTATTCCATTAGTGGGCCTGAGCATCCTCAATAATCCCTATGGTATTCCTAATTCTTCTTGCTTTAATATGAGCATAGAAGTATTTGGAGTTAAGGTCACTGAGCTGCAGGTGCTGAAGCTTAGCCTTATGAGCAAGGACTTTTATTTCTGCCGGCTTAAGAATAGTATACTTCCTGAGACAGTCCTTCTCCTGAGCAAGAAGAAGAGTATTCAAGGGAGCATTGTGCATCTGCAATTGGCAGGTTAATAGCTGACTCTTAGCTTCCTCCACCCGTTGAGAAAGTCCTGAGAACTCATAAATAAGAAGACCCCTGAGTTCCCTCTTCAAGAGCTTGAGTTTATGGAAAAGATTATATGTTTTCCCCCTAGAAGGAAGCTGCCAAATATGCTGGACACACTCCTGAAAGGCCTGAGAAAGAGACCAGCAATTAACATAACGGAAAGGCCTAGCGGTAGTGAAGCCAGGGGGATTAACATTTTGAAGGAGAGATGAGTGATCTGAAACCCCTGCTGGCAAAAATACTACATTGGAAGCAGAGATATAAGTATATCATGCAGAATTCACTAGGACCCTGTCTAGTTTGGACCACTTAGGGGAACCTCCTTGCTTGTTATGCCAGGTGTATATACCACCAGTGTAGGGGTGGTCAGCTATATCATAGTCACTTAAGCAAGCTCTAAACTCAGCCATCTCTCTAACATGAAGAAGGCATCCCAACCTCTCCTTAGCAGTTAAAGAGACATTAAAATCTCCCATACAAGTCCAAGGGATCTGGTGCCCCTGGGAGAAGCATCTTAATCTGTTCCACAGAGCCTCTCTATCCCCAGATCTATTATAAGCATAAATAAACGTCACAAGAAAATATTTCTGGGTAAGAATATGGGTAACAAGACAATGAATGTACTGTGCACCCTCTTCCAGTTTTTGTATATGAACTGTACCTGGATTCCACAGCAACCAGATCCTTCCTCCAGTATGAGAGCCATAATTATTTAGTAGAGAGTAATTCCTAAATTTCTTCCTATGAACCGCATGAGCATATCTAGGTTGGATATGGGTTTCAATAACAGCACCACAATCCACTTTGTGCCTCAACAGAAAGTCTAAAACCTCCTGCTGTTTTAGGAGGTCATTCATCCCCCTCACATTCCAGGAGGAAATGAACATTGTGAGTAGGGGGGTATATCCCTCCTAGGTCCAACTCCACATGAACAGTCCCTTGATTGATAACCATTTCAAGTGTGACGGATTCCACTTCCTGGGTAGGAACAGAAAATTTGTTCTGAATAGAAGTAGTCACTACCTCCTCTGTGGGAGTCTGCTTAGAGGAATATTGCACCTGAGTGAATCCCTCCTTGTCTTGCATCACTGGCCCAGGAACAGCAGTGGTCTCCTTCTGAACAGGCTTATACACATGGGTAGGAGCATTCCTATTGCATTTGTCCTTAGTATGCCCCACCTTCCTACATAGATTACAGTAGTGGGAACCCATTCATAGACTATCTTTTGAATATCTTACCACGATAAGGAGTTTGAAGAGCCATGGTTTTAGGAGCTCTTTAGAGATATCTACTTCAACCAAAACTCTAGCAAAAGCAATTTTGCTCTTATTCGTAGTAGTTTCATCAACACAAATCGGTTTACCCACATAACTAGCAACTTTACCGAGAGCAGTCTGCGAGCAAAAGTAAGGATCCAAATTCGGGAAAATGACCCAAACAGGCACAGTAGTAACCACGTCCAGTTCAGCAGCTACTGTGGGGGACCATCCCTTAAAGACCAGAGGAAAACCATTAAGGTTCCATGGCTGAAATTGAACACTTATCATGTCCACCTTACTCAAAAATCTTAAATAATACCACCCCCTAGAGAAATACAGGATCTCTGGTGTTGCAATATGACCCCAATGCTTAGCAACCAAACTATTCAGCTCAATATAATAGAAGTTTTACGCCCCATGACAGTACCCACCAGAGTACAACTCCAGTATTCCACCTATTCCACTATATCAGCTTCCTCAATCACAACCTCAGTTAGAGGAGGCTCAACATAGCTAAGAGACATACCTTTCCCCGAAGTCCTCAACACCTTAGCATACGGCTTACGGGCAGGGACAACAGCAGTAGATGGCACTGCAGAGCCAGACGGAGGAATATCGGGCTCCCCAACAACCGGTTGTGTATCCTTCAATCCGGAATTAGGGTTACTCGAAGATTCCCTCCCCTTAAAACCATAAGAAGGAGACGAAGTCCCAGTTCCTTTCCTAGAAACGCTCCTCACCATAGGAGGAACTTGCACAGTTTTCGATAGATTGAGGTTTAAGAAATCCCCCAAATTCGCAGAACCGGGAGAGCGATGCTCAGAATCAACAGCTGGTGATGGAATCTCTGCAGTGGAGTCAGATTAGCGAGAGTGACGGGCGACGACCGGTAATTTGGGCGATCGGCCCCTCGGCATGGCGGCAGAGACGAGTGAACCACTCAGTTGTCGCAATTTCAGAGAGAATTTTTAGTCAAAGAAAGAAGAGAGGTTATTATTGTTGTTGTTGTTGTTGTTATTGTAATAATTATTATTGTTATTATTGTTATTATTATTATTATTATTATTATAAACCACAAACTTTTATTAATCAGGCTAAAGTTTAGAAGAAATTAGTGGGCAGCCGAGATACAATCTGGGCCCCCACTTCCTTAGCGATAACAAAGCTAAGTCTAGTAAAAATGTAAAAGGTCGCATGCTCGTGCATCCCGAGAAAAGAGAATTTTGATCCGCTGAGCAAAGCCACAAGATCCGTATCCAGCTCTCCCAACGAAGAGAAAGAGAAGGGTAGAAAACCATAACCAGCCGTCATGCACAAATCCCGGTACTTGGCACACTTTCTGGGTGGCAAAGATCAACAACAACCCGGCCGGACAAAAAATCAACCAACCCGATCGAGAAAGGGGAAGACCGTCAGATCGACACACACATCACGCCCCCTGTCTCAGGAGTAAAGAAGCATATCCGCCGGACGAAGGGAGCTACCATGTCAATCTACCAAACCGATATCAACCTCCCTACCAGCGGAGATCCCCGACCTATAGCAGATGTCCAATAAGGTGTCACGAACGAGGTTATGCCAATGCTTAACGCCCACAGTGCTAGCAACGTACGAAATCGACCATGGATCAATTCCTCCTTTAATTAGAAGTATTCAATACACCCATAATTCCGAGCTTCATGTTACTCCTCCTAAGAGTCATGTCAAAGCCGGGGCATCCCCTAATGGGATGACAGTTTTTCAGTCCAAATCTGTAAAATCAGAATTTTGATCAAGTCACACATCGCAGTATACTAGCCTTCTAATTCTTTAAGAGGTTTATCTAAAAAATTCGCGAAATAAGTAGGAAGACGTTTCAAATACCACACGTGAGTTACGGGGCAGGCCAATTTAATATATCCCATTTGAAACCTTCGTATTCGAGAATCAAAAAATTCGACTTCACATTGTTCAAAAAAATTTGGGTCTTCTCTTTCATTTCTGATTACTCGATAATTTCCACAAGCACGAATTCCGCTTTTTATCGGACCAAAAATTCTTTCACAAAATAATCCATCCTTTTCGGGTTTATTGGTTTTGTAATGAAAAGTATAAGGTTTTGTCACCTCTTCAACTATCTCTCTATTAGGTAGGATTTTCTGATTATTATTAGGCAGGATTTTATTATCCATCCTAGTATAAGATGTTATTATTACTATTATTATTATTTTTTTATTATTATTATAAGATGCGCGCAACTTTCATTAAAATAAAAATAAAATTTACATGAAATTGGTGGGGAGCCGAGAGACAATCTGGGCTCCCACACCCTTAGCATTAGCAAAGCTAAGTCTAGTAAAAATGTAAGCGGCCACCCGAGCCCCCGCATCCTGAGATACCGAGAATTTCTGGATCCGCTTGAGCAAGACAACAGCAACCGAACCCAGCTCCCCAAGAGAAGAGAAAGAGAAAGGTAGGAAACCATAACCCGCTACCGCGCACAAATCCCCATACTTAGCACACTTTCGCCGAAAGATCGACAACCCTTGACCCGACACAAAATCTGCCAACCCAGTCTGAGTCAAAGGTGAAGAACCTGTCAGGTCGACGCACACATCACGCCCCATGTCTCAAGAATAAAGCAATAAATCCGCAGGACGAAGAGAGCCACCATGCCCATCAACCAAACCGATATCAACCTCCTTCCCCGCAATTATACCAGATCTATAGGAGATGTCGAAAAGAGTGTCCCGGACAAGGTTATGCCGATATTTAACGCCCACAGTACCAGTACAAGAAACAACGTGGTCTCCAAAAACATCCCCAGCAAAAACCTGAGAGCAAGCAGGACAAGGCCTAGATACCGTGAATAACGGAACACCCAGACGATACCCCAGCACACTACGGTAAGTCCTCCCGTTCATAGTCTGCCCCAACCCTGAGATAGGAACCGCACGTAACCAATCTGAGGAGTGAGAACCCTGCTGAGACTGCCATAAAGCAAGCTGGCGCGGTGTCAAAGAGAAAACAGTCTCTGAGGCAGCAGGAACCGTCGTGAAATAAATGTCTGCCAATTATTATTTTTATTATTGTATATTTTTAAAAAACCCGGAACTTTTTATTGAGATCAAATCAAATTTTACAAGAAATTGGTGGGTAGCAGAGATATAATCTGGGCACCCACTCCCTTAGCAATAGCAAAGCTAAGTCTAGTAAAAATAAAAGAAACTGCGTGAGCCTCGACGTCCTGGGAAACAGAAAATTTATGAATCCGCTTGAGCAAAGCAACAACATCCGTCCCCAACTCCCCCACCAAAGAGACAACAAAAAGGTAATAACCCATATCCAACTTCCTCACCCAAGCTACGATGCATGGCACACTTGTGCTCCGCCGCATCAACCACCACGCATCTGGGCATAAAGTCAGACATCCCAAATTGAGTCAAAGGAGATGATCCAGTCAAATCCACGCACACATCTCGTCCCGTGTCCCAAAAATAAAGCAAAAGATCCGTTGAACGTAGTAGGGGCTTATCATGCCCATCGATTATTATTATTATTATTATTATTATTATTATTATTATTATTATTATTATTATCATTATCATCATCATCATCATCATCATCATCATCATCATCATCATCATCATCATCATCATCATCATCATCACTATTATTATTATTATTATTATTGTTGTTGTTGTTGTTGTTGTTGTTGTTGTTGTTGTTGTTGTTGTTGTTGTTGTTGTTGTTGTTGTTGTTGTTGTTGTTGTTGTTGTTGTTGTTATTATTATTATTATTTTTATAATTTCTATTAATATTATTATTTCTATTATTTCAATTATTATTATTATTATTATTATTATTATTATTATTGTTATTATTATTGTTATTATTATTATTATTATTGTTATTATTGTTATTATTGTTATTATTGTTATTATTATTACTATTGTTATTATTATTATAGTTATTATTATTATTATTACTTATATTATTATTATTATTTTTTCTATTATTATTATTATTATTATTATTATTTCTATTAATATTATTATTATTATTGTTATTATTATTATTATTATTATTATTATTATTATTATTATTATTATTATTATTATTATTATTATTATTATTATTATGCGCGCAACTTTCATTAAATGAAAAACAAAAGTTTACATGAAATTGGTGGGGAGCCGAGAAACAGAAAATTATTATTATTATTATTATTATTATTATTATTATTATTATTATTATTATTATTATTATTATTATTATTATTATTATTATTATTATTATTATTATTATTATTATTATTTAAAAAACCAGAACTTTTTATAGAGATCAAATCAAATTTTACAAGAAACTGGTGAGTATCCGAGATACAATCTTCGCACCCACTCCCTTAGCAATAGCAAAGCTAAGTCTAGGAAAAATAAAAGCAACTAAGCTAGCCCCGTCATCCTGGGAAACGGAAAATTTCTGAATCGGCTTGAGCAAAGCAACAACATACGTCCCCAACTCAACCAACGAAGAGAAAGAAAAAGGTAAGAACCCATATACAATTGCCTCACACAAGCTAAGATACTTGGCACACTTGCGTTAAGCCGCATCAAACACCACGCGTCTGGGCATAAAGTCGAATATCCCGGACCGAGTCAAAGGAGATGATCCAGTCAAATCCACACACACATCTCGTCCCCTGTACCAAAAATAAAGCAAAAGATCCGCCGGAGGTAGGGGCTTATCATGCCCATCGAATATTATTATTATTATTATTATTATTATTATTATTATTATTATTATTATTATTATTATTATTATTATTATTATTACTAGTACTATTATTAGTACTTTACTATTATTATTACTATTATTATTATTTTTTTAAAAAGGAACTTTTTAGTGAGATCAAATCAAATTTTACAAGAAATTGATGAGTAGCCGAGATACAATCCTGGCACCCACTCCCTTAACAATAGCAAAGCTAATTAAGTCTAGTAAAAATAAAAGCAGTTGCGCGTACCCCGGCATCCTGGGAAACAGAAAAATTTTGAATCCGCTTGAGCAAAGCAACAACATCCATCCCCAACTCCCCCAGCGAAAAGAAAGAAAAAGGTAAGAACCCATATCCAACTGCCCCACACAGTCTCTGAAACTTGGCACACTTGCGCTCTGCTGCATCAACCACCGCGTTTTAGGCCATAAAGTCGGATATCCCGGACCGAGTCAAAGGAGATGATCCAGTCAAATCCACACACACACATCTCGTCCCATGTACCAAAAATAAAGCAAAAGATCCGTCGGACGTTGGGGCTTATCATGCCCATCGAATATTATTATTATTATTATTATTATTATTTTTATTATTATTATTATTATTATTATTATTATTATTATTATTATTATTATTATTATTATTATTATTAATATTTTAAAAAACCGGAACTTTTTATTCAGATCAAATCAAATTTTACAAGAAATTGGTGGGTAGCCGAGATACAATCTGGGCACCCACTCCCTTAGCAATAGCAAAGCTAAGTCTAGTAAAAATAAAAGCAGCTGCGCGAGCCCCGACATCCTAGGAAACAGAAAATTTCTGAATCCGCTTGAGCAAACCAACAACATCCGTCCCCAACTCCCCCAACGAAGCGAAAGAAAAAGGTAAGAACCTATATCCAACTGCCTCACACAAGCTCTGATACTTGGCACACTTGCGCTCCGCCGCATCAACCACCACACGTCTGAGCATAAAGTAAGACATCCCGGACCGAGTTAAGGGAGATAATCCAGTCAAATTGATAAGTGCATAATTTACATACTTTTACCCCTTATTTTAGCTCGGTTTCTATTGTTAATCATACTTTAATTAGTATATTTTTGAGCTAATCTTGTGTTCTCGGTGTATTGTTGTGTTTGTTACGGTTATGTAGGAATCTAAGCATTTAGAGGCTTTTTCCTATCATTTTATACACCAAGTTCACTAAGCTAATCACGACCAAGTGTTGGACTAAGCATGGAGCATTGGATTGGGTTTTGCATGGAGAAATTGATGGATTAATATGTGTAATGCGAATGTTGCCAACAATCAAAGTCAAAGCCCAATGTTCAAGTCCATGTCAAGGTGGAAAGCATAAGATTCCAACATGCTTAGGATGCTTTTTGGGAGCTCTAAAGATGACAGATGGAGCATTTACCCGGGTGCATTAAGGGTCATTAATCACGCTCTTAGGATTCCTCAACCAATTAAGTGAGAAATTAAGAGAAAATACCCAGAAACAGACGACCCCGATCGGGGCCACCCAACCCCGATCGGGGCCGCATGCATCTTGCAAGTTTACGTTTCTTTCTCCTCTCCTATAAATAGGAGAGGTATTCCAAGGTTTTAGGCATCGAATTTTACGTCCCATTTCCACTTTACAATAGCCTTAAGCTTTATATTTCTCTAATTAGTTTTCTCAATTTAGTTTACAAGTTGTTAAGCTTTCCTTAGTTCAATCCTTCAACATTTTGTTCTACAAGTTATTTTTCAAGCATTTCTTATTCAAGCATTTGGTTATTATTTGTTCTTCCATACAAGTTTATCTCTTTAAGGTATTTATATTTATAGTTTTACATTTCTATTTAGTTTATAATTAAGCACTCCTTTTAGATTACTTTAGTTCTATTTCTTTTACATGTTAAAACATTTAGTTCATATAAATCATATAACCATGTTTAACATTTCTCATAATTTAGTTTGCAATTTACACCTTAACATGAGTAGCTAAATCTCTCAGTCTAAGGGCTAGGGGAGCCATGCAAAATCAAGTACATAACATGATAAAATAGGTTAATAATAATATTGTTTAAATTGCTTCTATTACATGCTTGTGCCATAACGTTTAATCTTTGTTTAAGGCCTTATTCAATTGATTAAGTTTGTTCATTTATTCTATAAGTCGAGAGGCACGAAATTGAATTAGACTAAGCATGTATAGTAGGACGACCTAGTCATGGACGAGAGTTTCTCTAGGACCCGGTCTATGGTTGACACTAATATCGTAAGGTGGGTGTCTCTAAACCTAAGCAATTGACAATGTTATTAGTACCAAGTTTATCATGATCATATGTTTACCTTTGCATGTGTGACCCGAACCCCTTGGACTATCTTTTATCATATAATTTACATTACAATTTTTATTAGTCAATCAAACAACCAAGTCAAACCAAAAACGAAATCGACCTTGATAAAAATCTACCCATAGAAATTCACAACGTAATTCCCGTTTCCTTGTGGTTCGACCCCTATTACTACATTTACTTGTTTTAGGGAATTTATCTTTGCATAGGTACGCGATAAGCCTATCAAATTTTGGCGCCGTTGCCGGGGAAACGGTTTTATTTCTTTTTGAATTGTCGATTTTTATCTTGTTTTCCTTTGTCTTGGGGAACACTTGTTCCTTGAGACCGTTACTTATCATTTTCTTAGAAATTGTTTTCTTATGCGCAGGTCCTCTTGTAGTGGAGAATTGCTTTCACCGAATTCCGATCCTGAGAAAACATTTAGGAGAAGACGACGTTTTTGGAAGGAAGTGAAAGAAGCCACTTCACCCGTACAAGTTGAAAGTGCTATAAAGTCTTACTTAGACGATCTAGAGGTTCTTGAAGAGGAGGAGGTTTCTTGTTCATCAACTCCACCACCACCACCATCTACTACCAAAAAGATGGTGAAACTTTCCGATCACTCAAAGCCCACCGTGGCCATGCTTCCGGCCGGAATCACAACCACTCAAATCACCGCGCCGGACTTCGAGATCAAACCGGCTTTCATTAGCCTTGTGGAGAGGAAGCAATTTGGGGGAAGTCCATTGGAGGATCCAATTTGCATGTGCAAAACTTTTGTGACTATTGCTCCATGATCCGGCAAACGGGCGTCACTCAAGCCCAAATAAGGGAAATACTTTTCCCTTTCTCTTTGAAGGACAAGGTCAAGCTTTGGATCAATAGCCTTGACCGCACCGCCATGGGAATCACCAATTGGGAGACTTTGGCTCTTGCTTTTTATCAAATGTTTTTTCCACCGGAGAAAACTCAAACTTTGAGGAGCCAAATTACCGGATTCCGTCAACAAGCTCTTGAGAGCTTATATAAGGCTTGGGAGAGATACAAAGAGCTTCAAAGTCAATGACCACATCATGGGCTAGATGATTGGTTTCTAGCAATAACATTCTACAATGGATGGTGTGCCGAGTCCCGAAGGATACTTGATTCCGCCAACAGTGGGCGGTTTGATCAAATTGACACCGACCTTGCTCATGCCATGATCAAATCTATGGTGGTCCATGATGCCCAATATGTCAATTCCCGAGTTGTGCCATCCAAAGGTAAAGAAGAATCCTCCAACAACTCCGTTTTGCTAGCTCAAATTGCTTTGCTTCAACAACAATTGGCGGAAAGAGATGCTAAAGATTCCTTCAACAACTCAATGTCGTGTCTTCAACAAGCCAAATCGTTGTATGTGAAGGTTGTGGAGGTGCGGGTCATTACGCCGCTCATTGTCGAGCCCCCATTGAAGAGGTAAATGCTTTTCAAACTCTAAGACAAATTTCATATCCACCGGGTACATTTTCTAACACTTATAACCCAAATTCAAAATTCCATCCGAACTTGTCTTACACTAGCAACAATGTGCTCAACCCTCAACCCCCACCACAACAAAATGCCTATGTCCCTCAACAACAAAAGTATGTCCCTCCACCGGGTTATCAAAATCAACAAAGGCCCCCACAAAACAATTACCAACAAAATCCACCACAAAATTCACAACACAACAACCAAGGAGTTGGTAAGCTCGAGGGCATGATAGTCCAAATGCAAAGGGAATTATTGGCTCAAATTCAAAAAAATGATCAAGCTCATAGTGCCGCGGTCAAGATGTTGGAATAACAAGTAGCTCAACTAGCCACTTCTAATTCTCAAAGGAAGAATGGTCAACTACCTCCCCAAGGTGAGCAGCCACATGAAACTATTAATTCTATTTCCTTGAGAAGTGGTACAAACTATGATGGGCCATCCATGACTTTGGATGATGAGGTGGTTGTTAAAAAGGCCAAGCTTGGGGGAAATGATAAAAAGAAGGTTAGTGAAGAGCCTCTTGTTAAGGATCGTGTGCCATTTCCTCATCGATTGTTGATGCTTAAGAGGAAGAGCAAGCTTGATGCCAAAGATGTTGAGCCCCCATTGCCCGAAGATAATGACAAGGTGATTGTTGAAGAAGTCTCTCCTAATGCTAAGGAGAGTAATGCCGTTTCAAAGAAGTTGAGTGTTCCCAATGAAGAAGATAAAGTGAAAGATGTGGAGGATGCTCCTCCAAAAGAAGTTGTTCAAGTACCATTTCCCCATCGTCTAGCAAAGCACAAGGAAGAAGGTAAGTTCGGTAAGTTCATGGAAATGTGTAAAAATTTACAAGTCACCGTCCCATTTTTAGAATTGCTTACCCAAGTCCCCTCTTATTCAAAGTTTATGAAGGACATCCTCTCAAAGAAGCGATCCTTCAATGAGGTTGAGACAATTTCTTTCACCGAAGAGTGTAGTGCACTCTTACAAAATAAGTCTCCCCCGAAACTTAAGGACCCCGGTAGCTATTCTATTCCTTGCACTATAGGAACATATACCATTGATAAGGCCCTTTGCAACCTAGGTGCTAGTGTGAGTGTCATGCCCTACTCCCTTTGTGAAAAACTTAACATGGGTGCTCTAAAATGCACAAGTACGACATTGCAAATGGCGGACCATTCTTTAAAGCGACCTTTAGGTGTCTTAGAAGATGTACCCGTCAAAGTTGGTAAGTTTTTCATACCCGTTGACTTCCTCATCCTTGATATGGCCGAGGACTCACAAACCCCAATTATATTGGGTAGGCCATTTTTACGCACCGCGGGTGCGCTAATTGATGTGTAAAATGGGAAGTTGACATTGCAAGTGGGTGATGACCGGGTTTCCTTTAGCAAAAACAACACCATTAGAAGCCCAATGTTACAAGAGTCTTGTTATTTATTTAGCACTGTGGACTCTTCTTATGCCTCTACTACGCTTGAATCCTTACTGATGGATCCGTTGGAGGACGATATGGGTGTTGTTTGCTTTGTAGGTGACGATGCTAAGGGCACTATTGCTAAGAGTGCCAAAAAGAAGAAAGGAAAATTTTATTTGGAAAATTTCAAATGGTTGCGCAATGCTAAAGGAGCTATGACATGGAGCTTGGTTGGTGGCAAGCTCAAGAACAAAACTTGAATCCATTAGCTTCTTACGTCGTGCGGGACGCTAAACTAGCGCTTCTTGGGAGGCAACCCAAGCTTTTTATTTTATTTGTTTTTGTTTTTCTGCAATTTATTGTGTTTAGTAGTTTCGAAATAAAATACTCGACTTGACGATGTTTCTTTTTATGATTTTTAGGTTAAAATGAAGGAAGAAGAATTGAAGTGAATCTGGCACGCAACCCTATGCAAGATCCCCGTTCGGGGACGTGGTTTTCAAGAAACAAGAAGGAATTAAAATCAAATGCGGAAAAGAGTCAAAACCCGAAGAGGAGGTCAACTCCGATCGGGGTCGTGGTTCTGTGACTTCTGGCCTATGCTTTATACGGGTAAAAAAAAGGGGGGTTGATTTCTTTCTATCAATCAGGCATACCCGACGGTACTCATTTCCTCCTTTCTCTCTCGTTTCTTCGCATTTCTTCACTAAGGATCACAAGGAAACATCTACATCCCCCGATTTCATGCTAGCTTGGGGGAGGATAGCAAGTTGAGTAAGTTTTTAATTGCTTTGCATTTTAGTTTAGATCTTGCATCCCATTAAACTTAACCTCTAGTCCTTCTTGTTTTGTGCTTTGAGCCATTTTTATGGCTTGCTTGTAGCCTACTTTCCTCTTTGCTTATCCTAATAATGGCTTGTTGCTAATGATTTATTCTTTAATGATGGGATATTTGCTACATGGGGATGTCTTGACATAGTAGGTGGGAGATGAAGAATGAACCGAATAGGCTTGATCTTGACTTGTGGCAAGCTACAAAATTGGTAAGGTAGAGCCTTTTTTTGACCGATGCATCCATATCCGGTCTCTCTTAGGTGAGTGTAGGTGTCTCCTTATAATGTGTGCTTCATCAAAACGCACAAGTATGGTTCTCATGTCATTTCTTGGTAAGCATACATTCATTTGTTATAGCATTTTGGAGCCATTCACATGATATTTTAGCCTTTTTGACCCCTTCACAAAATTTATCCCTAGCTACATCATTAAAATTGCCTACCCTTATTGAGCTAGTAGCTTAGTTGGATAATGTTTGGGTGCTCAATGGGTTATGGTTTATTGTTGGAAATCATGTGAGCTTGGTCTTAATGCTCATGAAAAAAAAAGTTGAAAAATGAGAATGAAAAAAAAAATGAAAAAATGAAGAAAAGAAAAAATGAATGAATGAGAAAAAGCATGAAACAAAATGAAGAAGTATGCATTGAAAAAAAGAAAGAGAATAAGAAGTTGATGTGAGAAACTTTCATGCATTATTTACATATTTTGGAGAGTTTTCTTATGATTTGAATTGCAAAATTGGGTTAGAATTGGGATTGAGCATCCTTACACTTGGTTGTTGCTACCTTGACATTAGCTCCACAATCCAAAATTCATTTGTTCCCCCTTCTTACCCATTACATATTGCCTTCTTCCTACCTATTTGGCTTCTTTATCATGCTTGCATTTGATTGTTTTGGCTTACTAGTTTTGATTGATTACCATATTAGATTGCGGGCACATTATTATAAGTCGAGGATAGTTGAGTGTTTATTCACAAAATTTTCCTTTCACATAAAAAATAGTTTGAGTGCCCCGTGAGAGTCCATAAGTCAAAAGATCATGCAAGAGCTTAAAGGTTCATTCAAAGTTTTCTATGCTACGCCGTCGTGTAAATCTCATCCATGTCTTGCTTTATTCCTTGCCCATGTTGTTTCGGGTTTTTAAATCATTATTCTTAGTTTGTTTGGATATTGCAATTGATGGGATTTGGTTTCTTGCTTGGGGACAAGTAAGGGTTTAGCTTGGGGGAGTTTGATAAGTGCATAATTTACATACTTTTACCCCTCATTTTAGCTCGGTTTCTATTGTTCATCATACTTTAATTAGTATATTTTTGAGCTAATCGTTAAAGGAGCTCATTCTTGACAGCAATGATTCCATTCAGACTCTCAAAAAAATGGCCTCTAGTAGATATGTCCCAGATGGTACCATGGTGCAATGGATAAGTAGTGTTCCAGCTGCACCAAATACCATCAGGAGGAAGAGTCAATTTCCAAACCCATTTAGCAACCAATGCTTTGTTCCAAGAGAGGAGCTCTTTAATCCCAAACCCTCCCTCCTCTCTAGGTGAACAGATGCTCTTCCAGCTCTTAGGCACCAGTTTCCTTTGTGAGTTTCCAATCCCTCAGAAAAAAATTTTGCACATCTGATCAATGAGTTTTATAACACTCTTGGGTAGAAGACCACTGGCACACCAAAAATTTTCAAGGCCAAATACCACAGAGGAGAGCAGGTGAATTTTACCAGCATAAGAAAGCAGTTTAGATGACCAATGTTGTACACCAGCTTGAACCTTTGTGAGAAGCATACCATACTTATCCACTATATTCTTGGCTGTGTTCAGAGGCAACCCAAGGTACCTGAAAGGAAATTTTCCTTTAGAAAACCCAGTGAGGCCCATGATTTCCCCTTTGATGGCATTCTGAACACCCCCAAAGTAGATTTTAGTCTTCTCAGTATTAGCATAAAGACCATTCCAATGAGCAAAGCTGTTAAGGTTACTTAAAACTTCTTTTACTGATGGCACATCACCTCTAGTGAAGATCATGAGGTCATCAGCAAAAATTATATGGGCGAGGCCAAATCTAAGCATTTAGGGTGATAAGATACAGAAGGCTTAGAGCATATTACCCTTAAATGCCTAGACAAAACTTCCATACAGAGAACAAATAAGTATGGAGAGAGTGGGTCACCTTGCCTCAATCCAATATTGCCCTTGAAAAAAACATGAGTGGCCCCATTAATTTTCAAAGAGAACCAATAACTGGATATGCACCCCCATAATCCATTTAATAAAAATAGGAGGGAATTGAAAGCTGTGCAGCATATTCTTAATAAAATCCCATTGGAGGGAGTCAAAAGCCTTCCTAATGTCCACCTTTATAAGGCATCTAGGGGTGAGATATTTTTTATTATACCCTTTGACCAAAGACTGAGATAACATGATGTTTTCATGGATGTCCCTGCCTTGAACAAAAGCAGCCTGCTCAGGACCAATGAGGTGAGGTAATACCTTCTTCAGTCTATGAGTGAGTATTTTGCTGATGGTCTTGTAAAAAGTGGTGCAACAAGAGATTGGCCTATAATCTAACACAGAAGCACTAATCTTCTTCTTAGGGAGAAGAGTAAGGAGAGTAGCACTAGCCTGCTTACTCATTCTACCAGAAGCAAAGAAGGCATGAACAGCTTTGCAGTAAGCATCACTAACCAAGTCCCGGCTGTACTTAAAGAAAGCAGAAGAGAATCCATCAGGGCCAGGACTCTTGTCATTATTTATAGTAACTATTTTATTGTTTGAATGGTGAATTTGGGTCAATTTGTGTTGCCTTTTTAGTGGTAAAATTTTGGGTATTTGAATTTAGTATTGAACATGGTGTGTATTTTGGTATACACCAATTCTTATTTAAGACCGTCTTAACTTAAGACGGATAATTAGCTAAGTGTAGGATTGTAGACATGAAGAAAATTCATGGGTTTTTATGTTTGTAGAAAAAGTAATTATGGGTAAGTCTTGAAATTGTTATAGAAGAGAAAATATGGAAGGAAATTGGATTGAATTAATTAGGAGAAATGAGGATAATTCTTGGAAATTATTAAGCTGCGTAATTAAAAGGGGTAATTATTTGATTGATTACAGTGAAATCAAATCTTTTGACTGAAGGTAGAAAAGGAAAGATTATTTGTTTTCGAATATTTCTACCAAACTTGGGTAGACTAATGTATCAATGTAAAAAAGGGCCTGCCTAATTTCCTCCCTAGTGACTGGTTTAGTCAAGTTCTCAATATGAGTAACCAAAATACAATTGCCCTGTTGAAGGAAAGAAGTGTTAAGGGGAGAGACACCAGTCTTAGATCCAAGCAAACTTTTATAATAGTCTACAAACCCATCATCAACATTTTGTAATCCAGTTCTATCCACCCCATGAATATCCTTAATCTGACCAATGATTTGTTACTGCTTCCTCTCATGGATTTTAGCATAAAAGAATTTGGTTGAGCAATCATTGTGCTTGATGTTTGAGTCTTTAGCTTTTTGCCTGAGAATAGATCTCTTAATATTTTTGAATTTGCAATACTGCTGGAGAAGCTCCTTCTCTCTGGCAATTAAAGCAGCTGAAAGAGGTTGAGATTTCAAGTCAATCTGAAATTGCTGAAGCTAATCCTTAAGAATTTTGACCTTGGCAGTGATGCCATTATAGGTTCTCCCATGAAGGGACTTAAGAGCTTTCCTGACATTCTTGAGCTGTTCAAAGAATTTGAAAGTATTAGAACCAGAAACATGTATATGCCATGCTTCCTGAATATTGGTGTCATAGTTAGGATCCTCAATCCAACAGTTAAGGAAACTGAAAGTAGAGGGTCTTCTTTGATCCTTAAGAACAGTGAACACAACAGGTGAATGATCAGAAACTCCAGAAGCAAGGAAGTTAGCAGAAGTGGCAGCAAACTTATTCATCCAGGAGCGATTACCCAAAGCTCTGTCCAATTTGGACCAAACTCTAGTCCCAGTCTCCTTCTTATTAGTCCAGGACAGTTCATAGCCAGAGCCAGGAAGGTCCTCCTCTTCACAGGTAAAGAGAAAAGTATTAAAATCCAAAATGTCAGCAAGCACAGGAGGGGTGTCACTTATTCGTTCAGTGACATCTCTTAACAACATTGAAATCACCAAGAAGTAACCACTTATCAACAGAGAGCTTAAGATGAGGAAAGTATGACATGTAGCACGATGTAAGACCTCACAATGCAAGAACTGAGCATGAGCCTGTAAGAGAGTAACAATGACAGTAGAGGGTTTCCAAATAAGCCAGATTCAACCATTGTAATGGTAGTCATAGTTACAAATAGTATTGTAGGCTTGAAAGTAAGTATTGATAACTTTACTAGCCTTGTGTTGCTTTATTCTAGTTTCAAGAATACCCATAATATCCAACTGCTGATTGCAAAAGAACTCATTTACTTCCTGGTCATTAACCCCTCTGATGTTCCAAGAGGCAATCTTCATTTACCTTTATCAGGTGGATTACCAACCCCTAAAATAGTCACTGGCTGCTTGATGACCTCTAGAGTGCTAGACTTTGGCTCCATTTCCTGAGATTCAGAGACTGGACCAATATGTGCCTGAGTATCCAATAATTGGGAGTCTGCTAGTTCTCCTTCCTCCGGAGTGGTCAGAGAATTAGAGTCATTCACTGAAGTAGTCATGGGATCAAGTATTGGCTCAGTTGTGGCACCTCTCTTCAAGGCTATTTGAGGTGAGCACAACTGGCCCTTCTTGCTGCATTCCAGCAGGATCTGAAAGTGAATCCGACTCATGTGCCCCTTGTGAGTCATATGGGGACCCTCCTGAACTCACTGCAGGCACCACTGAATCAGAAAAGACTTCAGAGGAAGTTGGGGTACCACTTAGCATATAAGAAGAGACCTGCTGCTGTTCAGAAGCAGGCAGTAAAGTTTGGGGACCAGAGTTGGCCAAAGTGTGCAGTGTTTGAGAGGCTTCAAGTTCTCCTTCCTCAAGGGTAGCCAGAGATGCAAAAGCATTCTCAGAGGGTTACCCTCTTGGGATCAGGGATTGGCAGAGTTGTGGCACCTCTCTTCAAGGCTATTTGAGGTGAACACAATTTGCCCTTCTTGCTGCATTCTGAGTGCATTCCAGCAGGTTCTGACAGTGAAACAGGCTCTGGTGTCTCTTGTGGGATAGGTTTAGACCCATCAGGACTCACTTTAGTCACCACTGAGTCAGAAACCACTGCAGAAGAAGCTGGGGTACCATCTAGCATGCAAGGGGAGACCTGTTGCTGCCCAGATTTTGACAATAAGGTCTTTGGCAACTCCACTACTTTTGGCTTATTTTTATTACAAGTTTTGAGCAAATGACCCATCTTACCATATCTTGAACAATAATGGGGGATCCACTCATACTCCACCCTTTGAGAGGAAGGACCAAAGGGGGTGTTCAAACTGATTTCTGGTTCTGAGCTGCAGAAACAGAGTCCACTATGTTTGAAGAAGGTAAAATTGATGGAGTAACAATTGCCACAGAATTATTAACAAGATTCACAGTATTAGGCACAGGATGTGCAGAATTTCTAGGTTTCGAAGCTGTAGACTGAACCGCATTAACAATTAGATCATTCAAGAGAACAGGTTGACAGTTGGGGGACGTCTGGGTTTCATTTAATTGTTCAAGATTTGCAGAATTTTGAGTAAAAATGGTACCAGGAGATTCGGAAAGAGAAGAGGAATGCATTGATGATCTTCCTTTTAGAGGACGACCTCTACCCCGCGCCATGAGAGCTAGAATAAGGTCCGCAACAATGGAGTTTTCAGAGCAAAATTCTAGAGAGAGAAAGCGTCCCTCAAAAACATGACATTACTATTATTATTATTATTATTATTATTATTATTATTATTATTATTATTATTATTATTATTATTATTATTATTATTATTATTATTATTATTATTATTATTATTATTATTATTATTATTATTATTATTATTATTATTATTATTATTATTATTATTATTATTACTAGTACTATTATTATTACTAGTACTATTATTATTATTATAAATATTATTATTTAAAAAAACCGGAACTTTTTTATTGAGATTAAATAAAATTTTACAAGAAATCGGTGAGTAGCTGAGATACAGAACTGACACCCACTCCCTTAGCAATAGCAAAGCTAAGTCTAGTAAAAATAAAAGCAGCTGCGCGATCCCCGGCATCCTGGGAAACAGAATATTTCTTAATCCGCTTGAGCAAAGTAACAACATCTGTCCCCAACTCCCCAAACGAAGAGAAAGAAAAAGGTAAGAACCTATATCCAACTGCCTCACATAAGCTCTGATACTTGGCACACTTGCGCTCCGCCGGATCAACCACCACGTGTCAAGGCATAAAGTCATATATCCCGGACCGAGTCAAAGGAGATGATCCAGTCAAATCCGCACACATATCTCATCCCCTGTACCAAAAATAAAGAAAAAGATCCGTCGGACGTAGGGGCTTATCATGCCCATCGATTTTTTTTTTTTTTTTTTTTTTTTTATTATTATTATTATTATTATTATTATTATTATTATTATTATTATTATTATTATTATTATTATTATTATTATTATTATTATTATTATTATTATTATTATTATTAATATTATTTTTATTATTATTAATAATATTTTTATTATTATTATTATTATTATTATTATTATTATTATTATTATTATTATTATTATTATTATTATTATTATTATTATTATTATTATTATTATTTCTGTTATTATTATTTCTGTTATTATTTTTATTGTTATTCTTATTATTGTTATTGTTATTGTTATTGTTATTGTTATTGTTATTGTTATTGTTATTGTTATTGTTATTGTTATTATTGTTATTATTCTTATTCTTATTCTTATTCTTATTCTTATTATTATTATTATTATTATTATTATTATTATTATTATTATTATTATTATTATTATTATTATTATTATTATTATTATTGTGGGATTTATCTGTATGCATCCCTTTAAATTTAAGAACTATAACGAATTTATCATGATGAAAGCATGTCATAAAATAAATTGCATAAACAAAAGGGTAAAGAGATGATGAAATAACCTTCGGTCCTAGCTAATTCGGCCTATGAACAATATCACAATGATATTCTCCTATCAGTTGCACCCAAGATGCTCCGAGAAATACCCCTCAAAATTGCTAGAATGAGATCCCCAATTTTCTGTAAATATTAGGGTTTTTGTGTGATTTTCTGATGAGAGAAATGATGAGCAAAACTAGGTTAAAATTAGGTTAGAAAAATAATGATCTACCATACCCTTATAAAACCGAGTATAAGATGTAATAGGATGGATATTTTCCTTCCAAATTTTCGGCCCATATACCGAAATTAAGAGAGTTAATTTCTCTTTTTTTCGGTTATTCCAAAAATGTATAAAATGTGTAAATTGTCATCTAGTGAGGATCGAACCCATGACCTCTTGGTTTGAGTACCCTCACTATTACCACTATGACACATTCATCTTGTTGATAATAAATATAACCGATTACATTTAATTACGAATTAATGATTAATTCGTCAAGCTAACATTACATACATTTAATTAAATATAACTTATTATATTCAATTTACGAATTGACAGTTAATTCGTCTCAACTAATATTATTTAATCTTCATTAAATAATTGTCTCATCAACACATTGACTAACTGTTTAGTCATATAAGGCATCAATGTGATTATATTTCTATAACCACATCTCTCAAACTCGTCCTATAGGTGTGACCTTTAGGGACCAGTTGATCACCGCCATCCGTATGATAATAACGTCAAACTTTCTAGCAAGCCAACCGTTATTAGGTAATCGTTAATCAACTGATTAAATATACGAAGTATACCCTTGTGAACCTGTAAGAGATTTACAAATGTTATCACACTAATTTGTGGAGGACACAAGCTCCAACAAACTCCCACTTGTCCTCACAAGTGTATGTGCGATAACCGATTCTCATATCCTAAAATTTCTCCCACTCAATGTAAAACAATTTGCAAATCCGTATTCACAAAGGTCGTATTTTACAAGCGATCATTATCAAGAGTGGTTTCCCCGACTAGAGAGTAACTTAACTGATAAACGAATCAACATTCGAGCATGGCCATGCATTTCAGTTACAACTCCTCGAGTGGCCCTGAGAAATAACTATACCTGATAAAGGTTGGATATTTTCCTCAACTCGAATCCTGCGATGTAAGCACAGTATGAAATGACCCGAGAAAAAATCTACTTAGCCTTCGATTCACGGTGAGACCGTGAGAAAGAAACCAAAGTCACCCAAAAACGCCTTAATCTCAAGAGACGGTCGATAGTCAAAAGAATCGACTCTAGGAACACAATGGATGTCCTATCCACGACCTGACACCGAATGTTTTTAAACATTTAGGACTCCATTACGTTGTCACAAAATTTGTCCTACGAGGTATCGTTATAATCTCGCATTTGTGATCGATCAGTCAACAGTTTGACTTATGGCTCGTTGAACCCACCATCAATCGATTGCACAATATAATAGCCGAGTTATCGGCTCTTGTAGGCGATTACGGACCAAACAAAATATAATGTAATTCAATTCACTTTGTGGCGTTCAAGGTTGTCAGGACAATCCACATGAAAAACAAAATATTATATTAATACGATGAAGTTATAAATAGTATATGAAAAAGATAATGTATCAAATTCATAATCAACTATTACAACTCAGGAACACATTTAATTCTCATGGAAATAACGTGCCCTCCATGCTTATCATACTTCAATGGCTCATTAGTAGAATCTGCTACAACTTCCTGTTTGGAACTATTCCGGTGACCGAAGACACCATTAAGAGTAACAACGAATCTAGACTGAGATTTCTAATCATCTCGATCCGTTTGGAAGCTAGCATCTGCGTAACTGATTGCGCATAGCTTAGTATCTCCTCCATAAGTCAATACCCTATCCTTACTCCTCCGTAGGTACTTGAGGATATTTTTAACAGCTATCCAATGTGTTTCACCTGGATTCTTTTGGTACCGACTCGTCATACTCAATGCATATGCCACGTCTGGACGTGTGCATATCATGCCATACATGATCGATCCTATTGTAGATGCATAAAGAACACGACTCATGCGCTCAATCCCTTCAGGCGTCGTGGGTGATCGAGACTTGCTCAATCGCATCCCGATCGTCATTGGAAGGTTCCCCTTCTTGGAGTTGGTCATGCTGAACTTCTCAAGAATCTTATCCAAATAAGACTCCTGACTAAGTGATAACGTCCGTCGTGATCTATCTCGGTAGATACGGATTCCCAAAATGCGTTGTGCCTAACCCATATCTTTCATCTGGAAATGGTTCTTGAACCATCCTTTAACCGAAGATAGGAGAGGAATGTCATTCCCAATCAAGAGTATGTCATCGACATACAATATCAAGAATACAATCTTGCTCCCACTCGACTTGATGTTGGGGCTGGTGTCCTTTACCTTTAGTGCAAGGACTTATAAATCTCTAAAAGGATCAAAGGGTATACTTTTGTATTATAATCAGTTGATCCACGTTTATCAATAACGGTTGGCTTGCTAGAAATGTGTTCTCTAATTGCCTTGCAATATTGAGAGAACTTGATGTGAGTTTTCTTTAGATGTGAGATCTGAATTTTGAGAGGAAAAATGTCTCTCAAAACCCTAATTTTGTTTCAAAAATGAATTAGCTCTGATACCATTTGTTGGAGCTGTGTCCTCCAGTTAGTGCGGATAACGTCATTGCACATACACTTGTACGTACTAGTGGGAGCTTGTTGGAGGGGCTGGTGTCCTTTACATTTAGTGCAAGGACTTATAAATCTCTAAAAGGATCAAAGGGTATACTTTTGTATTATAATCAGTTGATCCACGTTTATCAATAACGGTTGGCTTGCTAGATAAGTTTGACGTTATTGTCATACAGATGGCGGTGATCAACTGGTCCCTAAAAGTCACACCTATAGGATACGTTTGAGAGATGTGACGGTATGAAAATACGATCATGTTGATGCGAGAATTGACTAAGCGGTTAGTCCGGGTTATTTGACTAGTAGTTAGTCAAAATGCGATGTTGAGATATTTTATTTAAATACGGATTAAATAAAATGGGCTAAAGCGAATTAAGTGATTAATTCGTAAATTAAATATAAACGATTATATTTAATTAATGTATATTGAATTAATTATACAATATCGTACGTGTCGGACATGTATTAATATTTCAAAGCTAATCCGTGTTATTAGTTGATATTTTAATAGCCGATAACCGATGACGATTTATAATAAAACCGTGTCATATACATTTAGCATTTTACGAGCCGGACCACGAGTTAAAATTAAGAGGAAGTGGAAGCCCACTTCCCATGTAAGCTCTCGGTTGGCGAGTGAAGGGACAAAAAGGAGAGCTTCTCCTCCTTCTAACCTAATTCATTTTTGAAACAAAATTAGGGTTTTCAGAGACATTTTTCCTCTCAAAATTCAGATCTCACATTTAAAGAAAACTCACATCAAGTTCTCTCAATATTGCAAGGCAATTAGAGAACACATTTCTAGCACAAGGGCATATTCTCAGACGATCTTGGGTGCAACAATTAGGAGGAGGTCTACTTTGATCTCTCATTGCCGAATTGCACTAAGACCGAAGGTTAATTCTTGTGCTTTTTCGTTTTTCATTGTTTTTCGTTTATGACAATTAATTGCATATTAAATTTACGTTATAGTCCTATAATTTAAGGGTATTATACGGATATTACCCTATAAGTGGTATCAGAGCGAGGCCACGTAAATTTTTCTATGTGATTTTCATCAAACGAATTTTGAATCGATGAATTTTTGCTTAAAAATTCGCGTGGCAGCCATTTTTTCCTCTCGGCAGATTTTTTTTATGTTGCGTTTTTTTTCTGTCTTGGGAACCGTGTCAAGTTTACACGGTGGTGGTTGTTGTTTGTCTTGTTTTCGATTTGATCTTTGCATATTGTTTTGTAATCACTATTCATTGCAATATGTTAAAGATCTATCAAATTGTTTGTATAAAATTTCGTGCGGCACAAATGTTTTTGTCTCGACCATTTTTTTTGGAAAACCGTGCGGCCTTCTTGGCCTGTTTTCTGTTTTTTTTGCCTTGATTTGCGTGCCACACGTTTTTGCTAGATCAGACGATCTTTTGTTTTCCTTTTGTTCTTTGCATATTGTAATTTTAATCGATAATTATTGCAATATGTTAAAGATGTATCAATTGTAGTTTCAATTCTATACGGATTAGATTAAATTGCAATTGGGTTTTAACAAATCGTTTTGTTTTGTTATTTGATGCTCACGTTTTTGAGCCGAGAATTTTTTTTTTTTGTTCTTTTGTTGCTCTCGGCATCACAGCAGAAAAATAAAAAAAAAAAAAATTTTTTTGAAATCTTATTCACACTAGACCAAGAAAAAAAAAAAATTTGTTTTGTTTTTTTTTTCGGCCAATTTTGCATAATACGGATTTATGCATTCGCTTGATAGTGAAACGGTTCACCCACGTACAATTTAGTTACTTTAAAACGATTTAAAGTAACGGATTATCACGGATTAAAATTAACTTGACTAAAGCGGTTTTGTCACATAATTTTAATTGTTAAAAGGTGGTTTGGATAAATTTAACATAATTACGGAATTATGTCACGAATAAATTTAATTTAGTTGATGCATTTTATTTATCGTTATTTTGATTGTTTTGAATGCTTTTCATTACGTATTTATTTATTTTGCAATCAGTTGTAACTTAGTGTGGCCTTAGTAGAACGTGTTACCGTAATGATGGAACACGGTCTTGGTTGTATTTTGAGATCTCGTATCTCCCTTTTTTATTTTTTTTAATTACAGTTTTTATTTAGAATGTAAATAGGTTTATATTTTGTAAATTTTAATTGTAATTTTGAGAAGACTAAAGATGGAGATCGGATGCTCACTCCCGCTGCATGGACAAAGATGGAACAGCAAGACAAGCTTCTCGGGTCCAACGGTGGATTCCAAAGTTGTTTTATGTTCTTTTTACTAGGATAGGCCACACTAGGAATTTTTATTTACGTATTGCATTTATTTATTTATTTTATCGTAACGATAGATTGCATCATATTCCGCCTAAAACCAAACCACCTAATAATTGCATGAAAACTGACTCATATAGAGGTCACGCGTTAGTTTTAATTTCTATGACATTTATATGTCACACGATTTAAAGCCATCATCTAAATTAATTCATTCACGCAGTTGCTAGTTATTCGTTCACTTAAAATGAATCTAAACTTAGTTGATGGGATCTTCCTCGTATAAACCAAAATTGAGAATGGTCTTTATAGGTCAAACTCCAATGAGTCCCTTCTTCGTCGGTAGGCATAATATGACCCCTTCTACGTCGGGTAAGTTGGAACCGATTGACCTATTTTATCTCAACACTATGGTCACTCGTACGATCCTGTGATTATGGTGGACTATAGATAGGATTTACGGAAATCTATCGACCAAGAGTTTTTACGGAAAAACTAGCTAAACAGTTGGCTTATCAATTTACAGAAATTGAGTCTTGGGATCACTTGTATTATTCTTGAGGGAGATCAATTATGCAAGTGCATTGAGTCTACACGATTAAAATGAATTTTTAATAGACTTAAATCACCTCGATGAGTTGCTTATTTCGTTTTTGTTTTCTTTCTTTTCAGTGTAGAACACGTATTTTAAAGCGCTAATAACATAATGGTGGCATCCTCGATGACCCAATGCCAAGTGCCACATTGGACCGTGAGTCCGGCCGGATCTTCATGAATCGGTTGAATCGGTCTACTAGGATCAAGAATGATGGATCAAACTTCGCGGAATGGGAGGCGGCATTACGGAATGCCGCCACCGCCGACGGGAAGCTCAAGTATCTGACTGAGCCCCTCCCGCCAACCCCAGGCCCCACGGCTCGAGTTAACGAGGTCTCCACATATAGCGACTTCGTCATGGAAGCGGGTGCGATTAAAAACGTACTCATTTTTGCAATGGAATCCAATTTGCAGAAACGCTTCATAGCCCAAGGTGCAAACAAGATTTTCACCACGCTCACTAAGGAATTCTCGAAAGCACCGAGAATCGTGACCTATGAGCATACCACTCGCTTCTTTGATGCGAGACTCCGAAAAGGCCAACCGGTTAGCCCACACATTCTCAAAGCATGATTGAGAATGTCGAGAGACTGGAGGCGCTTGATTGTAAAATCAGCGAGAACATTGTGATTGACCGCATGCTTCATTCACTCCACGATGGTTTTGCGCTCTTTAGAGCGAATTACTATATGAATGATTTGAAGAAAAGTCCCCATGAATCTGCACTCCTTCTCGTCGACATGCACGAGAAGGATATGAAGTTCAGTGGGAGCTTGAAACAGGATGTTCTCGTTGTGTCAAACAAGGGCAAGGGTAAGAGCAAAGCTCAAGCAAACCTAGCAGTAGGTAAACCGAAGTTCAAGAAGTCAGGGACAGGGAAGAGTGGACCTGGTGAGTCGAGCACCTCATCAGGCGCGACAAAGAGCAAGAATGAAAACATGGAATGCCATCATTGCCACAAGACTGGGCATTGGAGGCGTACATGTCCTGTTTATCATGAGGACTTAAAGGCAGGTCGTGTTAAACCTGTTGGTATGTCTTCATCCTCTTCTACTTTTATTCATATGATTGAGATTAACCACGCAAGTTACGGAACTTGGGTACTAGATACTGGTTGTGGTTCTCATCTGTGTAATCATGTGCAGGGGCTCCGAAACATCGAACCCCTCGTAAAGGGTGAGGTGGACCTGCGTGTTGGGAATGGAGCACGAGTGGCTGCCGTCTCAAGGGGAACATACGTGATCCAGCTTCCTAGCGGATTTGAGTTATTTTTATATAACTACTATTATGTACCCAGTCTTTCGAAAAACATTATTTCAGTTTCTGCACTTGACAAACTTGGTTTTTCATTTGTAATAGAGAATAATTCTTGCATTTTCTCATTACACAATATGATTTATGGCAAGGCAGTCTCCATGAACGGAATTTATGTTTTAGATCGACCACGAAATATTACACGTAATGAATAAAAAGTTAAAGGTTGGTGACAAAGATCAAACGTATCTATGGCACTGCCGTATGGGACACATTAATGAGAAACGCGTAAAACAGCTCATAAAGAATGGAGCTATCTCGGCCTTTGATTTTCAATCATTTGGCACGTGTGAATCATGTCTCATCGGTAAGATGACTCGGATTTCCTTCAAAGGTGTTGGACTAAGTTAGCATTGAAGTTGAGTTGAATTTAATTGTATTGAATGAATTATGATAGTTGCACTACAAATGCATTATAAACATAGTAGTTGACATAGACTATGTAGGCTATGTAGTTAACATAGACAATGCAGGCTATGTAGTTGACATAGACTATGTAGGCTATGTAGTGATGTAGACTATGTAGGCTATGTAACACCCCTCATTTTCGGCTAATTAAAAACTTATAATTATATACAATAATGAGCAAAAATAGAGAGGTATTATAATCAATATACAAAGTCTCGTATTACAAATCCATTTTAAAAGAAAATAATACAAATGAAACAAATACTTTACAAAGTATTAAAATAAAATCTTGACTTGAAAACCTCTTTAAACTGTAGCGGAAGACCTGAAAAAGAAACCAGAAGACAGAAAGGAACTAGCCCCATGACGAGTAGCCCAAAAGGGAGAAAACACGTCAGCCGGGGAGCTGAGTAACAGATAATACCTCAATATAAGCAGCTTAGTTTTGGTCATGGCGTGGAAACACAGACACGTAAAAAATGAAATTAAACATAGAGTATAATAAAAAAAAACACTCCCCGGTCACTAATCTCAACGTCAAGCTACTACACAATATTTCCATAATATAATCACTCTCTCGTCCCAATAGTTAACCTAGTCTCATCTCATTACTCCATCTCGCTCATTACTCTGTCCCATAATATAATATTCCAATGTAACCACGTATCGTATTCTCATCATCGCTCCTGAGCCAAGGACAAGGGGTGAGTGAACAGGCGGTAAAACCGCGAAATAATATTTCCATCTCAATATCGATTTCAACTCAAATAATTCAATAACTCAATAACCATGGTCACGCTGGACCGTAAAGATAAATCGGCTCAAAGGCCCCATAACTCATAACTCAATGCCAGTAACCAATTTCCATCTCAATTTCAATACCGATATTGTCAAAGGTCCAATAATGAACCGTGTTCAACACTTAGAATAAATAATCTAAGCTACTCACCCACGAGTGTCGATCAAAGAATGGACAATTTAAATACAATACTACGATCCAAAATATTCACTCTCTATACCAAGTAGTCTCGACAAAAGAGTAAAATAGTAGCTGAGCATAACAATTACCACCATATTACCATTAATAATATACTTTAGCTTAACATAACAACCATAATCATCCGTATATTTAATCACTCTGAACACACTATTCCAACTCATTATTAATTACAAACCCATGTGCATATTACTTGTTAGAGAGTACTACTTAATATCATCCAAAATTCTTAACCCAATCTCAATTCTAAGCACTAGAAAACAATCCAACTCACAAAATCTTGTATACGAAATAAAATATATAGCTCATATAATAAATAATAACAATCATAACAATTCACTATCAATTATCAATATAAAAAGTAAAACAGAAAGAATAACATATAGACATATAACTCCGAACAATAATAATTATAATAGGATCGATAAAATCATATTACCTTAAAATAATTACAAAATCGCATCAGAAGAGTTGGTTGTTAGCACCAAATTTACACCATGAAGAGGCAACTAATTGTTGCAGGTGTGAACAAAGCAAATAAGAAATAATAATGGTGATAAGAATCAGGTTTACTATCTTAGAGAATTGTGAGGTTGGCAATAAGAATTCGATGAAAAATAAACTTGTGTTTTATCAAGGAGAAGCCGTAACACAGGGAGGCAATAAGGGTTTTATGAGGAAAGAGTAATATTAGGTTAGCTTGGTATAATAGTAGGCTTTGTATATAATATGAGCTAAGATCCGATTAAATTCGGACACTAACTTGACTAAGTTTCTTAAATATATAAACGATAAGTTATAAAAATTAAATTAGAAAGTTAAAATATTTGGGGTATTACACTCTTCCCCTCTTTAAAGGAACTTCGTCTCCGAAATTCGAGTTATAAAATAAAACAAGTTAAAAATTGGACCGATATTACAATCCATCCTTCTTAGAGAAAAGTTCGTCCCCGAACTTAAATTTTCAAAGGAAAAAAAAACTCATTTTTTTTATTGAAAAGTTCAAAATGTCAAAACAGACGGTGCTAAGATGTGACGAAGTTTATTTTTTAGGAGGGTAAAATGTGATACCTCATGTTTTGAGTTTATTTTGAGATACATTTCCATGTTTTGAGTTTATTTTGTGATACAATTTGATAAGTTTGATATGGTCTGATGATAATAGAATAGTTAATTATGTTTAAGTGGTAATAAGTTAAAATAGTATTCATGGTACTCAGTTATGTTGATTATTGTTGAGACTTTTAGTAGCATTTCAGAGCAAACTTCGGGACGAAGTTCATTTTAAGGGGGAAAGACTAGAATACCCCGTAATTTCATAAGTATTTACAATAATAATTTATGTAATTCGAATAATTAATTAAAAGGCATTTATATTAATAATTGTAAATAAGACGATAATTAATAATAAAATAATGAATGAGTCGGGATTGGATGTTGGCCCGTGTACTTGTATAATAATAATAATAATAATAATAATAATAATAATAATAATAATAATAATAGAATATTAGAAGACTACATATGCCCCGCCCTCTTTTTCCCGTCTAACCCTTCCTGTAAGAACAAACAAAGGAAAAGAAGAGAAGGACAAGAACGAGAGACTGCGACTGACATAGCTAGTTATTGATCATCGTCGTCGATTCATCACCGTTTTCCTAGCCGTCTTGTTTTCCATCGTCCTCCTTCCTAAACCAAATAAGGTAAGTTTCGTTCTCCTATCCTAGCATCAGATTTAGAATTTTAATTAGGTCAGAATTTATAGTCGGTTTGACTTTCTAGTTTAATGGATAATATAGGCATCCTCAAGTTATGTATATAACGTAAATTTTATGATCGATTCGTTATCGTTGCGACGATGCCATATGCTGCCTTGTTTTGGGAATGAGGGGTATTACAATTGGTATCATAGCGGGTTCTTTCTTGATAAGGTGTTGAGATCGTCACATCTTAGTACTGCTCATTTTCACTTTTAAAACTTTTCTTAATATTCGAAAAAAAAATGGTTTTAAACTTTTTCTTTAAGGTGGGTAGAATGTAATACCAATATTTTCACAAAGCATTTATCTTGTGCTTTTAAACTCGAACTTCGGGGACGAAGTTCATTTTAAGAGGGTAAGATTGTAATACCTCAAATATTTTTATTAATTTTATTAGTACTTCTCATATTTATTACGAAAAGAAAAGGAAAAATTACAAATAACCACCCCATATTTGCGATTTTTTACAAATTACCACCCCGTATTTGCGTTTTTACAAATAACTCCCAAACTTTAACGTATATTCCCCAATCACCCCCATATTTTTACTCCGAACATCATTTTCCTTATTTCCCGGCTTGTTAAGTGACAATTTAAGTAAAATACCAAAACTACCCCTATTTACTTATTACGCATACTCTACACCCCAACACAGCTGATTATTTTCATTTCATTTTACCCAGATATCCCAATTTCTTCATTCTACTCTAACCCTAAATCCCAATTCTCTGATAGTATCCCCATTTCATCTTCTTTTTCCCAAATTCAATCAATCGAACTGATGAACCTTAATTAAGTCGATTAATCGACTGCACAATTAGTAGCTGAATACATTCAATAATTACACTTGGGCAACCCAGATTGCAATTAGTTCTGTCCAGATTTTCGTCGTTGTTTGCAATTAATTTCGTCCAAATTTTCGTGAAATAGTCACTTTTTCGTTCCAGATTTTTAATTTTTGGGTATTTTTTTTTTAACTATGTTAGCGGAAATGTCGTCGAGTAGCGGAAATGTCGTCGAGTGCAAGTACCATTTGATTATGGTCTTGGCAAGTGTAAGTGTGGATTTGCGGTTAAAATTGGTAGCATGAAGATGAAGTTGTAATGTTCTAAGTTGATGTTGTTAAGTTTGTAATGTTCAAAGACGAAGTTGTCAAGTATGAATTTCGAGGCTATGTGTTAATGATATGTGATTGTTATCCACTTGTTATATCATCAGGCTTATCAAAATTGAATAATGCTCATCTCAACTAATAGGGCAACAAACAAATTGCTTAACGTTCAATCATATTTCGTAACATTCAAACACATAAATCGAAATTGTTAAAGAGTGTTATAAATTACCTCCAACTAAAATAAAGAGTTTTACAAATCACCACCAAGTACGTTTTATAAGTCTTACAAATGACTAATTAGCCTAAGTACTGATAAATTTGTTAAACCAAAGATGGTTGGCTCTCAGTTTGGCTCAAAATGGTTTGATCATGTGTCGTCTTTGCCTTTTTCGCATCACTTTTCTTCTTTGCAGCCTTGACCCTAGTTGAATTAGTCGGAGGTCTTCCACGTTTGTTCTTTGATTGAAGTGCAGATGGGGCATTCTTGCAGCTCTTGATATTGTGGCCAAGAGCTCCACATTTGCCACACTTCACTGTCCTCTTTGCTTTTTTCCCTTTAAATGCCTCGTCAGCTTCTTTCTTTCTCTTCTTATTTGATGCTCTCCCAGGCATCTTCCTCATTATGGGAGGCAATGGCTGTACATGGTCAGTCCTTTCCCATTGGCTAACTCCAGGCATTGGGTTCACTGCAGGGTTATAGGCTAGCAAGTACTTCTCCCTAGAGTAGAAATCATCAACAAACACTACAACAAATCCCTTGCGTTCCCGACGCTTTGGTCGACGCTTTTAAAGGCGCCGGACCCATTTTTCCCCCTCATAGACCATTTTAATAATTTAATAATAATTTTTAATAAAAAAATCGCTAAAACTAAAAAAAAGAAAAAATCATTCTCGCGCTGTACATTCACCTTCCCCATACAATTGTTTTTCCCCCAAAAAATATGAACCGCCTAAATCCGTAATCCATCTCTTCAATTTCTCCCCCAAAAAATTCAGTTCAAACACTAATTCAATTGCAGACCTACTATTCTCCCCCAATTCTCGTAATCAGTTAATTAATTAAATTCAGTTACTATTGGGTTGTCGTATATTCATCATCTCTCGCAATTTCTTATCAGATTGAATCGCGATTCTCATTGATGATCATCGTCATCAGCTGAATAAGTACGTAATTAATCAATTTGTTATTGCTTTCAATTGTTTTATCGTCATCACAGGTCTTTGTATTGCTCATCGTTGTTTTCTTTGTGTACTGTTCATCGTTGTTTCATATTAAGAAAGATGATGTCGAACACAGTTAGTCAGGTTTATAATTGAAACTCAGATTACGATATTATATATTCGAGTACCATAGAGAAGTCCTAGTTGACGTTTACTACTTCACCCAAATACCCATATTCATCAAATATGAAAAATTACTTTTTCATGGTTTTTCTGTAATGATTGAATCTTCGAGTTGATTAAATGTTGAAACAGCTGGAAAATCAATAAAGTTTGGAGCTTTATTGTTGAATACTTGTGTATTTGTCTCTTCCATTGAGAGTCTTATGAATTGTAGCATTCAAAGTGCATAAGGTTACGTTTTCGTCTTTGTTATAGGGTTGGTTAGCATTTTATCGGTTTAATTTGCGCCTTTGTCAATAATATATATCATTTATTTTAGAGGAAGTGAAATTGGTTTTGTTTCTTTTTTTTGTTAGCTGCAACACTGCTTGAAATGAATGTGTACCTGTACATATGGTGCTAGTTCTGGTGTGGTGAATTTATGGGATTCTTTTTTTCATACAAGATCGTTAGTTAGGGAATAAGTTGTCTGGCTATAGCTAAGACTTAAGTGAACTCCTTCAATACATTGGTTGGTTCTGTCGAGACTATTGCCTAATGTTTCTAGGGTGTTGGTAAAGGAAACAACAACGAGAGCAAATCTTTTTTTGGCGTAGTTTTACTGTGCTGTCTTATATATCCACGAAAATTCATGTATCATCGAATTAATACTCTCTTTGTCTCATCAACCATTTGTTTGCTCATACTTAAGTAAGAGGAAATGGGAGGGTAATGGAGAAAGACGGAAAATTAAAATGAATGAAAATGGATACAGTAGCGTTCAATCTTTACGCTAGTAGAATGAAAATTAATCTTTCTATTGCCATTCCTGTCAAATCCTCCTATTCTTGTGATCTTACTAATCCATTTATGGCTGCGTGTAGTCATATACCATATACATATCCCTCTCTTCCGTGACATTATGAATGCAAAAGTTCAGATCCTTCATCCTTGGTGATGTCACATTGAATTGCTGTTATTGCATTCTGTATTGTTGATTTCTGATAAACTGCTAAACCTGATCATACACTTCTCTAAGATTGCATTCTATATTGCTGATCTCTGATAAACTGACAAATCCCTTGCAATGTCAAGGCTTTATGGTCGACAAAGCGTCAGCCCATTTTTCCTCCAAATATCCATTTTAATGATATAATAATCATTTTTATTGAAAAAACCGCTTAAAGCTCTAAAAAATGGGAAATTCTACATGGTACCCCTAAATTTTTTCAATTTCTACACAGTACCCTCCTCTGTTCAAAATCATCAGTTATTGCCCCTTAAGTCTCTTACTTATTCTATGTTATAACCCAAGTAGTACAATCTGTTAAGTTGTCCCTTTAAACTAACTTCTATCCATTTTATCTTGTTCATCCAACAATCTTCATCTTCTTTACCCATCAATATCCATCTTCTTCTTCCATAACTTTACTTATGTGCTCATATTTTTATATTATTCGTCCAAATATTTATTTTTCTATATCAACAATTATTCAGTTTCTTACCTTTCATCTTATGGTAAAAAAAATCAGAAACTAATTTAGTTTCTTCCTTGATTTTATTTTTCAGTACTTACACAATACACACCTATCCATCTTATTAATTCCCCAAACTTTTTCCCTAATTTTGTCAGTCATCTCCTTCCTCATCAGTTGCCGACCTAATCCATCTGCTACCCAATTCATTTTTTTCCCAAAAAATCCCAATTAATTAGGTAATCAAAACCTAATTCACCTATTGTCCATCTTTCTCAATTACTCATCCCAGTTGAAATTGAGGGATATAGGATATGATGTTGGTCAGGGATGAATGAAGAAACAAGTGACATTGTGGCACACACAAAATCCATGTTCATGGTATTTGTCTGTTTGATACCACATCATTAAGGCCCAGTTTTCCATAATCCCGAAAAAAATGGTATGCTAAGGAAATCAAAACTTTATGAGCGCTTCTATTTTGTTTGGTGTTTTTATGCTTTGGTATTGCAAATTTTGGCTCAAGTATGTAAACTGACCTTCACTATCTACGGGAATGCTAGAGAATAAAAATGGAATTTTAGAACATAAATACCTAATAATAATGCGATTTAAAAATTTGGAGCTGAGGGAAGGAGCATAGCAGCGTAGGAATAGGACCACTAAACTTGTTTCCTATAAGCCTAAGTATCATCAGTTCCGTCAATTTTTCAGTACTTGGGCATTTTGCCTGAGAGCTCAGAAAGTATTTGATTTAGTCAAAAATATTTGATTTTGTAGTACCCTGTAAACTGGTCCAAATCCACCGTCACCAAGTCTTTTTGCATCCGAGAAGCTACCGGATGCCTTTCTTATGGTCTTTATATCAAACTGCTGAGTATCAATAGTGTTTATGTCCCCCTGGCTAACTATAGGTGAATTAGCAGTAAATAATGGTTTAAGTATTTCGGTGAGAGGAGAAATCCCCATAAATGGACAGGATTAAAACCAAACTACACAGTCAATTGTTTAAGTTTGATCAGCATTCAGTAAGGACTTTCTCAACCATTAATACTCTGATCAGCATTGAGTTTTGTAAAAAAATTAAATACTAGTTTCTGTCGGATTATTAGAGATTAACAGGTCACACAACATGTCTATTTTCTATTTCACTCTTTTATGGGCACTGCATTTGAATGTCCTGAATTGTTGTGTTGAACTTCTATTGATTTGCTTCGTTTTGAGCAGTTAAGAGTTTAAACATAGTGTGACTTTTGTTGAATAGAAGTTATTCTTTGTAGTGGTGTGTCTGCAAACATCAAGAATGAATGATGCATCCTTTTTTGTAACATGTGAGTAAGGGCTCTAAATATTCTTAATTCTGTTTGTTTGAGATTTGTTCTTTAGTGTGGTGTGAAAGATATGTTCTGATTGATTTAGAAAATACAAGGCATACTTTCTACTTTACCATGTATTCTACATTTGTACCTACCACATGTATTATCAGGTCTATGATTGAGTATTAAATTACCGAATATGGAGCCAGTTACTTGTTCTAAATATTGATTTAGTGTCATATTTGTTCATAAAACTCTTATGTCACGAATTATATCGTTAATTCTTTATATTTTAATATTAATTTATCAGTTGGCTGTCTTAAATTTCAGGACGGGTTCCGGATACTTGGAATTTGGACCAAAGTTTGGACAACGACGCTACTTCAATATTTTTTACATTATTAGGTATTATAAATTCCTATTTTACTTTTGAGTTATTATTAAAATCCCTTGTTACTTTGACATCACATAAAGATTTCGTTCTCGTGTATGTGCTTATATGTTTTAATGTGCTTATATTTATGAGTATTCAATCTTTATGATGTATAGTCATGGATACTAGATGGATTACCTTGCCAAATGACCATCCCAATTAGATAAATGGATGTAGGAAGTTTATTGAGTTAGGAAAAGAAAGTCTTGTAGAAGGGAAAACAAAATGCCTATGTAAGAGTTGTAAGTCACGTTATTATTTCACACTGGGTGAAATAGAGGGACATATTTTGTTCAAAGGGTTTTACCAGAAGTATACGGATTGGGTTTGGCATGGTAAAAGGGACGTTCTTGACCATTTGCATGGAGAAAGTAGGGAAGAACCCTTAGTAGGTCATGATGATATGAAAGGTTTACTTAATGCAGTTTATAGGACTAACATTCCTAACCATTCTAAAGATTTTGACGATGATAATACTTTTGCTGGCTCGGTATAAATAGAAGGAACAGAAGCTAAATTTGATGATGTGTCTATGGGGTTTAGTTCTTCTGGTGAGTCCGATAATGAGTTTGAGCACGCATATGATGCTAGGACTGATGACTATTCTAACAACCCCCATAACCTCAACAATAAAGAAGACACTAACTATAAAAGATTGTTCAAAGCTGCAAACAAGGAACTTTACGAAGGCTGTCAATATTTTTCAAAGCTCTCATTCCTTTTACACTTATACCATATTAAATGTATGTTTCATTGGTCTAATGAGTCATTTAATAAGTTACTTGAACTTCTATTTCAAGCATTTCCTCAAGTAAGAGAGTTTCCATCAAACTTTTATGAGGGTAAGAAGATAATAAATGATTTAGGAGTCGGGTATGAAAAGATTCACGCTTGCCCATCCAATTGCATGCTATTTTGAGGGGATAACAGTGGCAAAGAGGAGTGTAGTTCTTGTCACACATAAAGATGGAAAAAAGTTATAGGTGATAAAGGTAAAGGTCTAGCTAAGAAGGGTGAAGCAGCCAAAGTTATGAGGTATTTTCCTCTCATTCCTAGATTAGAGAGGATCTACGCGTCATCTAAAACAGCAGAAGATATGAGATGGCATCATAAAGAACGTGTAAAAGATGGAAAACTTCGACATCCAGTAGACGCTTTAGCGTGGGAACAATTTGATTCTCGGTATCCTCTATTTGCCTCTGATCCTCGAAGTGTTAGGTTAGCCTTAGCTAGTGACGGGTTTAACCCATATCGTTTGATGAATACGACTTATAGCACATGGCCAGTTATTTTGATTCCTTATAACTTGCCACCATGGTTGTGCATGAAACCCTCTTCATTTATTTTGTCTTGCATTATTCCTGGAAAATTCAGTCCAGGAATTGACATTGATGTGTCTCTACAACCTTTAATTTCTGAGTTAAAGTTGTTATGGAGCGGTGTTGATGCATTTGACGCCTTTGGGGGTGAAACTTTCAAACTCCGAGCAGCATTACATAGTACTATTAACGATTTTCCGGCATATGCTATGTTATCTGGATGAAGTACTGCTGGTTATGATGCTTGTTCACGTTGTACACATTCAACTAATTCCGGAAGATTTGGTGGTAAGATTTGCTATGTGGGACATAGGAATTGGTTGGATCCAGATCATCCCTATCGTTCTGAAGCCAATTTGTTTGACGGAACGATAGCGTCTGGCTGCGCTCCAAAATCTATAAGTGGTTCTGATGTCTTAAGACAACAAGAAAAGATTGAATATACGTATAGGAAGACTACAAAACGATTGAAAAGACCAAATAGAGCAAGGGAAGTTGGTGTGTCGACTAACATGGTTAATGATAGCAACTGTGAAGATACTAATCATAATTTGTGGAATAAGAAGAGTATATTTTTTGAGTTGCCCTATTGGGAACACAACCCACTAAGACATAATTTAGATGTTATGCACATTGAGAAAAATGTGTGTGACAATATATTGGGTACACTTTTAGATATGGATAAGAGTAGAGACGATGTGAATGCGAGAAAAGGTCTACAAGAGCTGGGCATAAAGGAACATCTTTGGCTGCAATATCGACCTAATCGAGAACCATACATGCCTCGAGCATCATACACCATGTCTAACGAGGAGAAAGAGCGATTTTTGAAAGTGCTGCAAAATATTAGAGCTCCTGATGGGTATGTTTGAAACATCTCTAGATGCATGAATATGAAACATAGAAAACTTATTAATCTTAAAAGCCACGACAATCATGTCTTAATTCAAGATATACTTCATGTGGCATTGAGGGCATCCAATACTACTAAAGTTATTGATTTACTTGGGGAATTATCTTGCTTTTTCAAGTCTCTTTGTTCGCATACGCTTGAACACGACGATTTAAATGCCCTTCAGTAAAAAATTGTGCTAATACTATGTCGTATGGAAATGTATTTTATGCCTACCTTTTTTACAATTATGGTTCACCTATTGATTCACTTAGTAGAGGAGGCGAAAATTGGTGGACCTGTCCAATATATATGGATGTACCCTATTGAAAGGTAAATATCGGAAACTATTTAAGTGGATATTTATATTATTTTCCTGAACTGATTTTATGAACTCTCTAATGGTATTTGGCTCACTTAAAATCATACGTAATTTATAAAGCTCAACCAGAGGGATCAATTGCTGAAGGGTATACGCTTGAGGAGACGATCACATTTTGTTCAAGGTATTTGGAAGGTGTTGAGACTATCTTTAATAGAACGAAGAGGAATGATGATGGTAGTCAAGACATGAGTGATTATTTATATCGCTCTGGTGGTAGATTTATTGGTATGATACAAAAAGTACGCCTAGATGACAGAAGTTTAAAACAAGCTCATCGCTACATATTGCTTCATTCCGATGATATGAAAGAGGTTCTTATGTATGTATAAGGGAATGTTCAAATTTTTATAACTTATCAGTCATCCTTATAATCCTTTATATAATCTGGTAATGATTTTTTCCTAATCTTGTAAAGCGCATTTCTTAATCACAAGCGGCGAGAGATGCATCTGAGTGTTACCCAAAGTAATAAAAACGAGTGGATTATCAAAGAATTTGTAGAATGGTTGCAAGCACAGGTCCACCCCCTTTTTTAAAACTTCAAAATGTAGTTTGTGAGTTTAATATGACTCATATTGATACAATTGTTTGTTGTCATAGGTGCAAAACCTAGATACAAGTACCCCTGAAGGACAACTTAGGAAAGCTTTGGCAGGTGGTTTAAATAATCATGCTAAAAGGATGACAGGATTTATGATCAATGGATATAAATTCCAAACGGTTGATCGTGAACAAAAGCGAAGAACTCAAAATTCTGGAGTTGTGGTTGAAGCCGATGGTGAAACATATTATGGAAAACTAAAGGATATTTATGAGCTAGATTATTTTGGCCAATGTGAAATTGTAATGTTCAATTGTGCTTGGGTTGATATACACAGAGGTGTTAAGATGTTTGAAGATGGGAGTGTGTGTGTCAACTTTTCTATGTTAATGCACACAGGTCGAAATTTGGCCGATGATCCTTTTGTTTTCTCGTGTCAAGCAAAACAAGTTTTTTATGTCGAAGATGAGATGCAAAAAGGATGGTCTTATGTAATTAGTACAAAACCTAGGGATCTTATTGAGACTGGCGAGATTCTGTAGAACTACTTAGTTTTTGTATACAACTATACTTTTGAGTTTTGATATCTAAATAATGTTTTTTGGTTTTGGTTGTGCAAATGTTGTGAATAACTCTATCCCTTTACTATATTATTATATGTTCTTTTCCTTTACTATTCTATGGAATTAATGGCTTTAGTGTTTATTTTAGGGTTTCAAGGATGAGTTACTGAAGCAAAAGGAGCAGGGCTCAAATGACGGAAGCTGATGTGCCAGCTAATGCCACTGATGTGCCTCCTGTGACAACATCATCATCTCCTTCTATGTTATCAGGTGCTACAGACGATAGATGGGGGCCATTTTGCCCTCAGAAATCAAAAGTACCTGTTGTTGTTAAGGCACCGTAACAGCAACCATCATTAAAAGATTGTTGTCTTGATGCAAACACTAACGAGCCTAACGCTGCAAAGGCTCCCTTTTCAAAGGCTCCTTTTTCAAAGACCCAGGCCAAACCGACGTTTAAAAAACCTCCAAATGGCCCAAGTTCAAGAATCCAAATCTCCCACACTTTTCAACAACATGCAGCCAAATATCCTAACCCATCTTTTACTACAAACCCCCTACAACTTGATGCATCTCAAAAAACGGGGGAACAAGCACAAGTAGGAGTTATTAAACCACCTAAGTCGTTGTGGAAAAATCCTACTATAAAACCTGACCGATCTTATACTACAAACCCCCTTATTTCAAAGACCCACGCCATCGTTAATTCTCATGATCTTGCTGCTAGAAACGTTCGAGAACCTTCTGCCAAGCAAATTGATGCTTTTCAGAAAACGAGCGAACAAGCACAATTAGGAGTTAAACCATCTGGTTCATTGTGCAAAAACTTTACTCAGAAACCTGACAGATCTTTTTCTACAAACCCCTTACTTTCAAAGACTCATGCCTTAAGAAATTCTTATGATCTTGCTGCTAGAAAAGCTCGAGAACTCTCTGCCAAACAACTGGGTGCATCTCAAAAAACGGGGGAACAAGCACAAGTAGGAGGAGTTAAACTACATGGGTCGTTCTGGAAAAATTCTACTACTAACCACCTGCATTCAAACACCCACGCCACACCAAATTTGCATGAACCTGCTAATAGAAAAGCCCGAGAATTTCCTGCCAAACAGCCTGATGCATCTCAAAAAGTGGGAGAACAAGCACAAGTAGGAGTTAATCCATCTAATGTCTTGTGGAAAAGTTCTTCTTCTAACTCATCCCGAATTTTCACTCTGAAGTCCACTAGTAGTGTAAAGCCTCCATCGTCACTTTCTCAACCCACTTGTCGTCCACCACCATCCGAAATTGTTGGCACAACTAACATTGGCTCTAATACTGTTGAGAAGTCATCGGTCGAGCCTCAAGAAGAAGAAATTTTGAACCATCAAGATAATAATCAAACTAGCTTAAAAACTTTCAAACCGAGACGTCGTAGTGTGGTACACGATTGGCCTGGTAATGTTGAATTTGACGAAAGTGAGGAGGTTCTAATTATGGGTAAGTTTTCCATTATACTTGATATGTTTTATGACTTAATTTTTTTTCTTTTATAAACAATTTTTATCATTTTGGCTCCCTTTACATTTATTTGGGTTACGTTCAGTAATTGTAAACCATGCTGTCAAATTCGACTTTAGTCTGCAATTCGGGTTAGTTCAAATTTGCACACTAATTTTGCTTAGTTAGAATCCTTATACTGCATCTTGCTTCATTATTTAATATGTGATCCTGCGTCTTTATTTAATATGTGTTTCAGCAGATGGAAAAGGAAATATAAAAAAGGTCAACGATCAAATTAAATCGCATGATGTATGGTATGCTAAAGGCGTGAGGTACTGTGTAACTTTTAATGAATTTCATCAGCCACTCAAAAAGAGAGGACACATCCTCGTTAGATTCATTGGTGATATGGCTCGGAAGGAAGAATTTTGTCCAATTAGAGATACAAATTGGCACCATGTGCCTCAGAAGTTCAAAGTTGATATGGTTAAGTGTATTCGGGTATGTTGTTGATAACTTGATAACAAGGATTCTTATTTGTACCCCTGTGTTTTGTCGTTTTCTCACTTATATCCTTACTTATTTTATATTCCCAGTTGTACCCTCTAATTTCCACCTTGTTCCCAAATGTGACCTCACAATCATTTTGCCGTCAAAAAATCTATTAGTTTGTTAGTTTGCTTGCTTCCCGTCACCATGATCATCCATAAACAAACCAAAATTACCATCAAACTTGCAAGACTGACACTTCAATCACCATGGCACAACATCACCCCTTTTATAAGCCAAAGCCAAATCACCATGCCTCCACTTACTTCAGACAACCATATACAAACCCCGGTTCGTAACACTCGAGGCACCATCAGAAACCACAAGAAAAATTTCTTCACCATACGTCGTTGTGATTGATTCTACTTAATGAACCACCTGCTGGTTGACACCGTCATTTTTAGCTAAGAAGCTAATGACATCCGCCCACCCATTCTATGATTTATAAGTCGAATTCGAGTATCCAAATGCTACCAGTTTGATCAACTCATGATTTTTTGCTTAGATAACATTTATTATGTTTTTTTTCTAGGAGCATTTTGTTATTCCCGATGGTGATGGCTATGACAAAGGTATTCTGAAGCGTGTAGGCAACAGTGTGAGACAATATAGACATGACTTGATGAAGGCTTTTTTTAAACCCACGACAAAAACTAGAGAAGAAATCTATCAATCTGTACCAGAAGGGATCCCTCGTGATAGTTGGTATCATTTAGTGGATTATTGGTATTCTGATAAGGGAAAGATATTTTCCCAAAGATTAAATATTTGCCTTCATTATATGCACTAGTTTTCTTATGTCAGTGCCACTTTCAGTTTAATTACGCTGCTTAATTAACATATCATGCGTAACACATCATTCAGAGAAAAAGATCGGATGTTGGCAAGTTTCTCCAGCCTTTTGACATAGAATATATCTACTCACAATGACTACTACTCTTTTAATTTAGCACCATTCATATGCATTGAAATAATGTCAATTTTATTTAATGCAGAAATATGCTGAATGCGGAAAAGAGGCACGTGCATCACAAAATTATGTTCACACCACTGGGTCAACAAGCTATGCTAATATACGGGCAGAGTTGGTAAATATTCTATCCTTTATCGATGATTATACTACTATCTTTGCATTTATTCTTAATGGGTTAGAATTTAATATAAGCTTAGGTAGAAGCTTAGTACTTATGTGGTGATGATTAACAGGAAGAAAAGAACAAAAGAGAACCAACTGAATTGGAGGTTTTCAAGCAAACTCATAAGAGGAAAGATGGGTCTTATGTGAAAGATACAGTGACGGAGGAATTTGTGGTACACATATATAAAAAATGTTTGTCGTACTCTAAATTTTCTTGTAAATTGTCACATACTAAGCATTTTTTTATGTGTGTAGTTGGATGCTGATGCTTATATTCAATCTGAACTTGCGACAAATCCTACCAAGCCCAAAGTGCAAAATGAAGCTTTCAGCAAACTAATGTATGGGGACGATATCCCTAAACGCCCTTTAGGCTATGGTTTCGGTGTGAAAGGAAGTGATGTATATAGGGTGCACGGTATCTTAAGGAACGAGGGTTTTAAATCGGGAGGTAGTAGTACTATAGCACTCCAAAATATGGAAAAGATGCAAAATATGGAAGAGGCAGTACTATGTTTAACTAAGGACAAAAAGGAGCTGCAAACCAAGTTGAATGAGACCAATATCATTTTGTTTAAAATCTTGGAAGGTATGAGTTCTGGAATGTCGTCGCGCGAGATATCTGAGCTTGCAAAATCAACCTTGAATTCACAGGTATTTTTATGTTTATGTTGTCTTTAAATTTACGGTTATTAGTACGAACATCAATACATCATCAAACAAACCCCTATAAACATCCCTTTTCAAAATTTCACCCACAAAATCTACACATTGGCTGCCTTTTTATGCCATCTGTGGTAAAAAACACATCCATTAATAAGGTTGAAGCTACTGAATTATTTTAAGGAGGGCTTCTAAGCTAAGAATCTAATAGCGTTGAAAATTTAGGTGTACATGAAGTGGAACTTAGCTAAGCTCTCTTGAAACTCAATTGTATGTATTGAATACATAATTGGCTATAGCATGTGTGATGTGTTAGTAGTTGGACTAGAATATTTGAATCCATTGGTTCTGACTATTGAGAATTTGATTATTCGTATGACTTGATCAACTTTGACAAATTGGCTGCATTATGACCATTATACTCTATTCTAGGAGGGCTTCTAAGCTAAGAATCTAATAGCATTGAAAATTTCGGTGTACATGAAGTATAACTTACCTAAGCTCTCTTGAACTCAATTGTATGTATTGAATACGTAATTGGCTATGTCATGTGTGATGTGTTAGTAGTTGGACTAGAATATTTGAAGCCATTGGTTCTGACTATTGAAAATCAAAATTTTTGATTTTCCAGCATGTGTTACTTTTATTGGTTTGCAAGAGGTGGTATTATGTGTTAGGTAAATTGAGGAGGTTAAAGTGGTGGCACTGATACTCTATGGTTCAGTGGTAGTGTGGGGCGGTGAAGTAATGTGGTTGTAGAATTTAGTTTGGTATAAAGTGACTTAATTCAATTAAGTTTGAGCTTTACCAGCTCAGAATAGTCATAGTCCCATTACTTGCACCTATAGAGATGGTTCAAAGCCGTAATGTATCTCCAATGTATTGTTAATGATGTTTGCTGTGGAAAACCGGTTTTGTTTGCATATATTGATGTATTTTTGTTAGTTTGGGAAGGATAGGGAGTATACTTTATAGTTATACTTTTATGGTTTCTTAAGCAATATTGTGATTTCAGTTTTTAGTTATTGGTATCACTTGGTTGACTACTTAATGATATTTGCTTTCCTTGCATATCATGTAGATATCAAACTCAACAAATGGGGGCGCTACATGATCAGATGAAAGGAGCAAATCTCGAGTTCACTTTTGGGAGTAGATTAGTCGCACCTTGGTTTGGATTTAATATTTTGGGCGCATTTCATTATTTTTTGCGTGAAAAAGTAATACCGATATTTTTTTCTGATTTGTATTGTTCGGATGAAATAATTACAATACTTCTTTAGTTAGAATTTTGTATGCATGCATTTTTAATTATTTGATAATGCAATTTTGTGGTATAAAATTTTGTTTTGTATATATACTACTAGTCAAATTAATGTTGTCTATACAATCTTTAATTCAATCGTAGTATGTAGTGATGAAAACAGTAGTCGTACTGAATTTTCCTAGTGGCATGAAAAAGCGTCGAGAAATATATGAATTTCTACGCAAAAAAGTGTAGAGAAACCCTGCTGCTAAAATGCGTCGATGTTCGTGACACAAAAAAGCGTCGACATGGTTGACACTAAAAAGCATCATAAATTCCTAACGGCCCAAAAACCACGCTTCTAAAAGCGTCGGGAAAAAAATTGTCGACGCTTTTAAGCGTCGAGAAAAGCCTAAAAAAATCGTCGAGAACACAAGGGATTTGTTGTAGTGAAAGTCGTCACGGGTGGGCCTTTGGTCGAGTATGCAAGCCATAGCATGTGTGCATGGTATTCCAACCAACTCCCAATGCCTACAACTGCACGTTTTTTCCTCTAGGTTCACCACCCACCAACCTCCTTTGTAGTCTACCTCAAACTTGTTGTCTATTGCTTTGTGGATTTTACAGTACCTTGACTCACTTATTATCCTCTTGAAGCACTTTTGAATGTAAGGCATGAGCTTCTGCTCGTACTTTAATACCCCATCTCTTTTTTCTGACATTCTCTTCATTACATACCTTCTTAACCATTCCATACATGTGAGAATGGGTTTGTCCCTAGCATCCTTCAAGACAGCATTAAAGGTCTCACATAAATTGTTCAAAATCATAATAAAGTTGCATGTTGTTGAAACTGCATTTCTACTCCAATGAACAGCAGGAATCCCATTCACATAGTTGTAAGCGTCCCTTGACATCAATTTAAATTCCTAAAGGGCACACTTGAATTCAGCCTACAAACACAAAACATTAAGTGTAAACTAATCATTTGACATACAAATGGCTTGTTGACAGTAAGCTAACCTAAGCTATGCATCAGTTAAAACAACAGATGGCATTCAGATGGCTGACGAAAAGTTATACCAGTGTTGTTGCCCATGCTGCCTTCCAAAAACTCTCCTTGTAAGCTTGACCGGGAAACTGAAGTTTGAAATTGGCCCAAATGTGTCTAACACAAAATCTTATCTCGGCTTTTGGGACCACCACTTTCAATGCATCTAGAAGACCCTATGAATGGTTAGGGTACATTCACGTTTTAGTACATTTCAGTATAGTAAGTAAACTAATAGCATACATGAAAAACAAAGAAATGGTTAAAGTTGAGATACCTTCTGCCTATCAGACATGAAAGTGATGTCAGCTCCTTCCTCCTTACAAATGTCATTAACAAGAAGGCCAAGGAACCATTGCCAACTGTCCCTATTCTCAACCTCAACAACTGGCCAGGCTACTGGATATATGTTATTATTCCCATCCATGTCCACAGCTATAAAGATCATACCAGGGTACATCCCTTTAAGATGGCAACCATCTACTCCAACTAAAGGCCTAAACCCTTTCACAATCCCACCTACACAAGCCTTTAGACAGATATACATTCTTTGGAATACAGGGGGAGGTCTCTCAATATGACCAACCATCACAAATGCAGATGACCCAGGATTATACTTTTTAATGTTATGTGCATAATCCCAAACTCTGGTATATTTCTCATTATAATTACCATAAATAATTAACTTAGCTCGAGCTCTTGCTAACCAACACTTGTAGTAGTTAACATCTACACCATAATCCAACTTCACCCTAGATTGTGTGCCTGTCAACGACCAACCTGGATCTGATCTCCAAGTTTCCAAGTACTTCTGAGCAATGAACTCAGAAGTAACCATTCTATTTTTTGTTGTGTAAACACAAATATGTTCAAGATATAAGCTTTTAATATCAAAGGTGGAGTCTTCCCCTTTCACCTTAGTAGCGGTCAACCTGTAAAGACAAGGATTTTTCACTCCACAAGTACACTTGGGCAACCTAGATTTCTTTGAATTCCAAGTACAATCACACCTATGTCGACATTGGATGCTCACCCTTGCACTTTCATTATGGAGGAAATAAGGCTTATAGCCATTTTCAATGGCATATTGCCTCACAGCTTTCCTTAGAACTTCAACAGAAGGAAACAAAAGACCTACTTTCAACAATATAGGTTTCTCAAAATCCACTGTTGGATCAAAAACGTCATGACTGCCCAGCTCATCATCTGAACCAACCACACTTCTATTATTATCATCGGATACCAACTCGTCCTCACTACGAATCTCTACATTCACATCATCAACATTCAACAAATGAACATTTCCTGAAACCTTGGTTTGTGAGCAAGACTGGTTCAATGTGTTATTAATTACATTGATAAGGGATTCATCAATATAATCAGAAAACAATTCCTCTCCTACTAAATCTCCTTCTATCTCAGTTTCGCCGACAACAATGTCACTAAAAGAACTATCCTCACTCCAACACCCCTCCGGAGGGCCACTCATCCTCATTCACTACCTCAATCATCTTTTCAGTTCTCTTCTCAGAAGCAGCCCCAAATTTCTCCTTACCCTTCCCTTTTTCTTTTTCTTTAGTCTTACTTACATCATCTAACACCAGTTTTCTTCTAGGTTGCAGCTTCTCAATCCTTTTCAAAGGGGAGACAGAAATTTCAATAGGGCTATTCAATAGTCTAGGGGACCTCCTAACTGAAGTTGGACTTTTTTCAGGGGTATTCTTTGTTCTTGGGATTGCATGTGTGCTTGACGGCCTACTTATCTGAACAAAGTACACATCAAGACGGTTGTCATCATCCCTAGAGTTAAACAAATCCGTCATCCCATCCGGACTTTCCAATTTCTTCAGCCCGGTTACAAAGCTTTTACCTTTAACCTTGAAAAATGATTCAAATGGCTTACCATTTAATAGAGACAAACCGGCATGAATAACATTACAATATGAATAGCTCTCTGACCAAAACCCAAATTGAAGATTCAATACACCCGTAAAATAAGCTACTTGACCATTTGCACTTGTCTCAAATCTACCTCCATGATGAAATCTAACATCAAATTCAAACAGCTCTGACAACCTACAATCATTAGAACACAAAAATTGTAACAACAATCAATATCATAACAAACTGACTTTAGCATAGTATTTCGTACAATCTAAATACAAATTTCTTACTTGTCATTTTCAATCACATGTACATCAGTTTACCCATGGACTAACCTTAGCATAGTATTCTTCATGGATGTTAATCCATATTCTTTCTTTTTTTGGTAAAAATGTAAGTAGAATATATATGAAAATCCTAAGATAATACAAACTAATAAACCAAACAAAAATACGAAAATTATGCTGATATTAAGTTGGAATCTTACTTGTCATTTTCGCTTGATTTTTGACCCATATTATTCAAATTGTTGAATGTATTCAGCTACTAATTGTGTAGTCGATTAATCGACTTAATTTAGGTTCATCAGTTCGATTGATTTATTTAGGGAATAAAAAGATGAATTGGGGATACGATTAGAGAATTGGGATTTAGGGTTAGAGTAGAATGAAGAAATTGGAATATCTGGGTAAAATGAAATGAAAATAATCAGTTGCGTTGTGGTGTAGAGTATGCGTAATAAGCAAATAGGGGTAGTTTTGGTATTTTACTTAAATCGTCACTTAACAAGTCGGGAAATAAAGAAAATGATGTTCGGAGTAAAAATACGGGAGTGATTGGGGAATATATGTTAAAGTTTGGGGGTTATTTGTAAAAACGCAAATACGGGGTGATAATTTGTAAAAAATCGTAAATATGGGGTGGTTATTTGTAATTTTTCCAAAAGAAAATTCATATTTTTTATTGAACATTTCTTGAAACCTATTTTACTAGTATGGGTGCCCGGCTTCGCTTGGGCTAACTCTATTTATCATTAAAATTTATTTTCAATCAAATAAAACTACTTTAAAGTTGCATAACTCATAAATTTATCATTAATATAATTTTCTATGATACGGAGTATATCTTAAAATTACAATGAAATAAATTTTGAGACAAATTCACTACTCCCGCTATTAATATTTTACTTAAATCGATTGGTTAGCTAATTGTTCGTATATACTTTCTATTGTTCTTAGTATTGTTACTTTTATTACATTCGTTATTACTATTTTACTTTCACTACTCACGCCGTAATTATTGTTACCTAAGTATTGTTACTTTCACTACCTGTACATAAATATTGATAATTTCACTACTCATGTTGTTACTTCTGTTACTTTCACTACTACCGCTCGCAACTAATATTGTTATTTTGACTATTCAAATGGGTGATTACTATCATATTACTATATTCAATGTTAATTCAATGACTTTCACTACTCGAAATAAAAATATTACATATATGTATTAAATTAATCAAACCGAAATAATTATGGATTATTATATTTTTTTTTTGGAAATCTAGCTTGATTTATTTACCTTTTAATAGTTTCCAAAATATAATATACATATATTATATTTGTTTATGGTAAAATAATTAACATCTTTATACTAATTAATACCATAAGTGGGGCAGGTTTATTTTAAGGAAAATCACCATATTCCGTTGTTCAATAAATTTATACTTCAACCAAAATTATATAATATTTCCATTAAAGTCCCTTGTTCAGGTCCATCGCACAGTCTAGCGATTAAAAACTATATGGTATAATTAATTTGTATAGATTTATTTAATTACATTAAAGTCCTTTGGTTTCTGGAATTAATATATAGTATTGATGTTCAAATATTCTTTTCCTACTAAAAGGAATTGAAGCCATAAACGTATTTTGAAATATTTGATTTTATCGCTCCAAGTTTCTATTATTCTATCGGATATATATTCTATTAAGTTTTCCTAATCCCAATGTACTTTTATTACCTAGATACCTACAAGGCTACAACTATATTATTGCGTATTATTTACTCTCCAGCCTTATTGTCATCACCTCACCAACAACCTACTTTACTCCTTTGATAAAAATAACCTATTCTGCCGTTTCGCTTCATCCCTCGCCAGATTGTAAATTATTGAAACAAAATTGGATCATCATCATTAGCGTTCAACTTGCTAGCATCCCACACCAAGTTCTTATCATCTGCCTATTAATTTCATGGTTTCTAGTTATGGCTTGGTTGTACTATTGATCTAATATTAAGGTAACACGATTCTACCGATCCTATTATTAATATTATTGTTCGAGGTTGTGTGTATATGTGCAATTATTTGTTTTTGGATGATAATAGTTATAAATTTATGTGGTTCAATATTATGCGTACTAGTATTTTAATGTTTTCTACTCTTAATTTTATTATTGTGAGATGGGTTGAATTATGATAGGTTTAAACTTAGATAATTGAATGAGTTGAGATATGTGCGGAATATTGAGTGCTTGAATCAAGCCTTACTGGCCAAGCAGGCATGGCGAATTATCTCGGGTCAAGAGTCCTTGTTTTGTAAAGTTTTTAGGGCCAAAATGTTTGGACGAGATGGGTGGTCCGCGAGTGCAACTTCTACAAGACAAAATAATGTCTCATGGGGTGTACGTGGTATTCGTTATGGGATGGAGCTAATTTTGCATAATATTGCTTGGAAGCCTGGGATTAATTCTAGCCTTTCGATTTGGACCTCCCGTTGGGTGAATGGTGAAAGGCCTGAACCAAGTGACAATGCCATGTTACCCGACAATGTCTGGTTAAAACATTTAAAGGTGAAGGATCTGAGGTTGATTGATGGGTCCTGGGATTCGGGTTTCCTTCGCTTTTTGTTTACGCCGGAGTCGGTAAATAAGATCTTGGCTATTCCTTGTTGTTTGTCACAGGTTCGCGACAATGTGTTTTGGAAACACACTAGTGATGGTCTTTATTCTGTTAAGAGTGGGTATGGTATTGCTTTTGAGGAGTATATGAAGATTCATGGTACCACTAAGGATAGAGATCGGATTAATGAGGCACGGGCGTCCTTCTGCAAGAGTATTCTCTGGAATTTACCGGGACCGAGTTCTTGGAAGGTCTTCCTGTGGAGACTTTTGACCAATTCATTGCCTATGGGTGCTGAGTTTATGAGGAGAAATATTCAGGTGGACTCCTCATGTAAGTTGTGTGTGGACTGTGAGGGACTTGTTGAGACAAGTGCTCATCTGTTTCGAGATTGCCGAATCGCTTGTCGGGTCTGGGCCTGTTCTGATCTCGGAACTAGGACACTAGGCAGTGCCCACATCAATATTGGGGACTGGGTCGTTAACTGGATAATCTATTTAAGAAAAACGGAGGATGCGGAGATTAAGGTCATTAAGTTCCTGGCCACCCTATGGTGCTTATGGTTGGTGCGAAACCGAATTCTGTTTCAGGGGGAACACATTCATCCTCAAATGTTTTTTGGTTTGTGGTCAAGTTCAGTGGAGACGGCGGTGAGGGCACTTGAGTCTGGTAAGAAAGATAAGGGGGGTGGGGAAGTGGATTCATGTGCCAATGACCTGTGTCATTTAAGGGAAAGGCGGCCCTTCTTTGTGGTAGGAGGTGGGAGAGGGTGCCAGGCTTTTCGGGTTATGGTAGATGCAGGATGGAAATCGGTGGGACATGCGGGTATTGGGTGGGTGGCCTATGGGGAGGATGGAAAGTCACTGTTGTCCAGAAGTGTTAGGATTTCTGCGGAATCTGGTTTACAAGCTGAGGCGCTAGGACTACGGTATGTGCTAAGGTGGGCCTTTTCACAAGGGATCATTCATTTAGAGGTCAACTCGGATTGTCTTCAACTTCTAGCTCAACTTGCCGGGATGGAGAGGGAACACCATCTCATTGATGGTGTCATTCAAGACTTGCGTCTTCTTTTTCCTTTTTTTCATTGTTTATCATTTAGGTTTGTGCCGCGTAGGTTTAATAGGATTGCTCATAACCTTGCAAAAGGTGCTATGGGCAATTAGGTCCTTTGTTTGTGCCTTTCTTTACAGCTGCAAAAAAAAAAAAAAAAAAAAAAAAAAAAAAAAAAGAGATATGTGATGGTACTGAATCGGGTTAGTTTGGAATAGAGTGCCATCGGTGGCGTCACTTGAGCGTGTAAGTTTATGTTGCTATTGAATTGTAGAATTGTAATCAAGCACCAAGGCACCTTAATGAAATCTTGTCATTGTACGGAAGCGGTCAATGATTCGGTGCACAAGAGATGTTCTTCTAATAAGAAATTGAACTTTGGTTTTTTTGTTATTGGGAGGCTGACATTATTTAATTTTAGACTAAGGTTGTAAATTAATTTTGTATTGTTAATTGTCGTATCTTTCGGCATCGACTAGTGGGTGAGTAGCTTAGAGTTGTACTCTAAGTGTTGAGCATGGTTCTTTGAACCTTGACGATATTGAAATTGAGATTGAGATTGGTTACTGGTATCGAGTTATGAGGCCGTTGTGCCATATTGTGTTTACGGTCCAGAGTGACCCTGGTTATTGAGTTTTGTTATGAGTTTGGAATTGACATTGAGATGGAAATATTGTTTCGTGGTTTTGAACGCCAGTTCACTCACCCCTTGTCTTTGTCTTAGGGCTGACAATGAAAATATTATATGTGGTTACTTTGGAATATTATATTATGAGACGGAGTAATGAGTGAGACAGAGTAATGAATGAGATGGAGTAATAAGTTGTGATCGAGTTAATTATTTGGATAAGAGTGTCTACTATATTGTGGAATAGCTTTGAGCCTGATGGGGAGTGTTTTTATTATTCTCCGTGTTTGTTTTTATTTTTACGTGTTTGTGTTTCCACGGAATGACCAAAAACTATTCTGCTTATATTGAGGTATTATCTGTTACTCAGCTTTCCGGGTGACGTGTTTTCTTTCTTCTGGGCTACTCGTCATGGAGGTAGTTCCTTTCTGTCTTCTGATTTTATTTTTAAGTGACTTCCGCTACGGTTCAAAAGAATTTTCGAGTCAAGATTTTATTTTAATACTTTGTAAAGTTTTTAGTTCCATTTGTTCTAGTTTATTTTTTTAAAGGATTTTTAATACGAGGCTTTGTGTATTAATTATAATATCCCGTATTTTGGCCAGTTTTGTATGTAAAAGTTAATTTTAATTCAGCCAAATATATGGGGTGTTACAGGCTATGTAGTTGACATAGACTATGTAGGCTATGTAGTTAACATAGACTATGTAGGCTATGTAGTGATGTAGACTACGTAGGCTATGTAGTTGACATAGACTATGTAGTGCTGAAGTGTATTGCTTGGATTATTGTGATTGTAATTACAGGGACTAACAGCTTGATTAGTAGCTTCTTTACACAATAAGAAATCAATATAGCAAACATAAATCAATAGATAAACAAAAGGGTAAAATCATACCTTCTGCCTATAAGAAATTATAGTCCAATCATCCCTGCTAGAGTCATTTACTAATTGTTTTATATTATTAAAAAGGTAGCACCAGCTTTCTTTATTCTCACAAGCCACCACTGCAACAGCTATGGGGAATATTTCATTATTCCCATCAAGTGCAACTGCTGATAATAACACTCCTCCATAATTCCCTTTCAGATGTGCACAATCAACTCCAATCAGACTCCTACATCCTCTAATTAACCCAACAATTTGAGCATGGAATGAAATGAAACATGACTTGAACTGTTGGATACCATATTCATTGCAAGACCCAGATGCCAATACAACAGTGCCAGGGTTGGTAAGCTTAATCATTTCACAATAATGGCAGAGCAGTCTATATGAATCATCATGCCTTCCATTTATTTCTCTCAAAGAAATTTCCTTCATCTTATAAACAGATGTCTTAGGCATTTCAAGTCCATACCTCTGCATCAACAAATCATTAATTGACTGAGCAGTTATTGCATGATTAACCCTTATGTCCTCAATTAATTTCTTTGCCACCCATTTACAGTTTGCCATTGGGTTCTTGGTTAATACACCATTACATCCATGGTCAAGGTTTCTTATTGACTTTATTGCCCGTGTTTTGCCATCAGGAAGCACACTGGCATGTATCCTCCACCCATAGTCTGCACTAGCACAGTCAGCTGTATATCTATTACTTTCAGCCTTCACAACAACCAAGCTAAACCCTTCTTGCACACAATAATCTCTTAGAACATCTTTGAAAATGGTCCTTGTCCATGAACAGAGCTGCCAAGGTTTCAACCTAATTGCACCAAATACTTTATTTTCATACAACTCACCATTTTTTAACAGCTTTGAATTATATCCTCCACCTTCATCAGTCCATCCATGTACCTCATATGGATTATAGTCATCCTCAACATACTCAAGTGTTGATATTATTCTATTATCCTCTGCCTCAAGATCAGAAAAACCCTGCCCCTTATCAACCTCTTCTTCATCAGATGGTACATATGATCCATCACTTTCAGATCCTTCAGAATTACAGATGGTCAATGACCTTCCTCCTCTTGCCCTACGTCTCCTTGTAACTGTTCTCTGCCAACACAATTCCAGATGATCTTTCTTTAGGGACATATAGCCCGTTTCTGAAAGCAGTAGTTTTGGCCATCTTCAACCTTGGCTGTTTTGTTTGTGAAGATTGGACAGTTGGTGGAGGCTTAAACCTAGGAGATGTTCTCCTACTAACAACAGTTGATGACACAATGGGTGAGGTTGGAATACTTGTAGTTACTTGGTTGTTATTGAGTCTTTCACTTCCCCTTGGTAACACATTCCTAGACTCACTAAGTTGATTATGGGTCATCAAAATATTGTTAGCTTCCACATTAGTCAACACAACAATATTGAGCAAAACCCTAGTTTGTGCGAATATGGAAGTTGACATTGATACTACTGAACCTGATATTGGAACTTCTCCTTGGTGTCAACAGATTAAAACTAGAGGCTTTACCAGCTTTTTCAGAAATTGTATCAACACACTTAGCAGATTCTGCGTGAGGCTTCAACACAGTTCTCCTACAAGGCAATTTCTCCTTTACTTTGACTGTCACATGATTTTCCTTCTCTAAACTGACCCCAACATTATCAACATTCCCAACAGTGCCAACATCCTCAACAGCCCTAACATTCTCATTCCCAACATTCTCAACCCCAACATCCTCAACACCCCCAACATCTTCAATGTTTTTCCTCTGATTTGCCCAAGAGCTGTTCATGGGTCATACCGCCCAATAACCCGGCCCATCCGGCCCTTATTTTTAGCGAGCTTGGACACAAAATTTTCTGAAAAATGGGTTGTGGTCTGGACAAGCCCAGCCCGATTAAGTAAATGGGCCGGACATGGACACGAGCTTTTCCAAATGGGCCAACCCGCCCAGCCCACTAAAAAAACAAGATAATAAATTTTCAATTTATTTGTGTATATTAATTGTTTTATATTATAAGTAATGATTTTTTTTAATGAAAGAAAGTAAAAGCATATTTTTATTTAATAAAGTCGAACCTAAACCTTTGTATTTCCAAATATCTCCATGCTAATTAAAATTTGATTGTCTTTCCAATAGGCGCATATATTCAAAACACCACTAATTACCGTGTATTACAAGTTACAATAATGTATACATCCAATCTTTACCTCTATCCTTATATGTATTCCTTCACTATCTATATATATTATACACCTAACTTCAAATTTCAAATGAAGGTATGAGATATAAAAAGTACTCCGTAGTTTAAAGTGAAGTCATTATATAGCCATTACGTAATTAACAGTTAAAGGTTTAGTGTTACGGCCCATTAGCTCATGGGCCGCCTGACTTTTGACTAAAGGGCGGGTAAGGGCAATGATAATTGACCCAAAATTCTGACCCGGCCCGCCCACTATAGTCTTAAAAGACAACTTTTTTCTTCACGGTCCGGCCCATGTCTGGCCCAAGCCCGCATTTGAACAGCTCTAATTTGCCCTAACTTGTCCTGCCATAACAAGGACATGACATGGTTGAACCTCTTCCCCAACCCATATGTCAATTATGTTCTTAGACCCTAATCTACTGAACATTTGCATTAGATCATTATCAGTCCTTAACCACCATGACTTCATTTTATAAGAATATGCTAGTGAAGGGTGTCTAGGTAACTCAATATTATTTGCTTCAGCCCCATCAAACATGTCGTTGTATACATCAATAAGCAAAGCCCTATCAGTATCTTCAATTAGAACTTCAACAAAATTCGCCCTATAATGCAGTTTCAACACAATATTCTTCATACTGCATTTAAAATATCAAAATACTCAATTTTTTTGCTTTAAATAGATGAACATCAATATACAAGCATAAAATTACCAAATTCCGTGAGATTGAAAGTGAAAGATTACAACTTTGTAAAATATCGAGTAAAACAATAGCAATTAACACCAAATAATAGCATATAATCATAATTAAACAACAATAAATAGGTGAAGATGATTGCCTTTATTACCTAACAGATGATGGTTGAGAGGAGGAGAAGAGATGTGCGTCGTTTTTTGTGAATGATGATATTTGCTGAAACCCTAATTTTGGTAGATGAATGATATTTTGGATTGGATAGGGAAACAGAGTGGATGTGGGAAACTGAAGGGTTTTGATCAGTATAAGGGTTTTCTTTTTTTTTTTAATTCATTTTCCACGTCAAACAATCACACACACACACACACACACACACACACACACACACACACACACACACACACACACACACACACACACACACACACACACACACACACACACACACACACTCAATTGCCAAGTCAGCCTAGTCATATGCCATGTCAGCCTAGTCAAACAATCACGGATTAAGAGTTTAATGTCACGGCAAGTGTAATTAAGGGACCTCAGGGGTTACCAAAATTGTTTCCTAAAATGGAGGGTTATCTTGTAGAATCTAAGAAAATAACGGGTTACCATATAGAAAAACCCTATTATTATTATTATTATTATTATTATTATTATTATTATTATTATTATTATTATTATTATTATTATTATTATTATTATTATTATTATTATTATTATTATTATTATTATTATTATTATTATTATTATTATTATTATTATTATTATTATTATTATTATCATCATCATCATCATCATCATCATCATTATTATTATTTAAAAAAACCGGAACTTTTTATTGAGATCAAATCAAATTTTACAAGAAATTGGTGAGTAGCCGAGATACAATCTTGACACCCACTCCCTTATCAATAGCAAAGCTAAGTCTAGTAAAAATAAAAGCAGCTGCGCGAGCCCCGACATTCTGGGAAAAGTCAAATTTCTGAATCCGCTTGAGCAAATCAACAACATCCGTCCCTTACTCCCCCAACGAAGAGAAAGAAAAAGGTAAGAACCCATATCCAATTGCCTCACAGAAGTTCTGATACTTGGCACACTTGAGCTCCGCCGCATCAACCATCACGTGTCTGGGCATAAAGTTAGACATCCCTGACCGAGTCAAAGGAGATGATCCAGTCAAATTGACACACACATCTTGTCCCGTGTACCAAATATAAAGCAAAAGATCCGCCGGACGTAGGGGCTTATCATGCCCATCGATTATTATTATTATTATTATTATTATTATTATTATTATTATTATTATTATTATTATTATTATTATTATTATTATTATTATTATTATTATTATTATTATTATTATTATTATTATTATTATTATTATTATTATTATTATTATTATTATTATTATTATTATTATATTTTTTCAAGAAGGGTATTTTGTCATTATATTTCAAAAGAAGAATACAAGAGATTTTTTACAAAAGCAAAACCGCTAAGAAACAAAGCACAAGGCTTCATGAGACTATCTCCTAGATGTTAGGAAACTATCTAGTATTTGTTCATGGAAAACATCCTGTATTTTGGCAAACAACATGATGCTGACAATATATTGGATGTCCCGTATAAGTGTATGGCTTGATCTACACTGATTCTCAAAAATCCGCAAGTTCCTTTCACTCCAAATGTTGTACACAGTAGTTGCAATACTGTTCTGAACCCATTGAAAATGCCAATTCCTTCGAAACTTCCTCTTGTTAGCCCAGCTTAATAGTTGTTGCAGAGAATTTTCAGGAGTATTGATCCCTACCCACTGTTTAATGACCTGCAAAACCTCAGTAGAGTAACTGCAAGCAAAGAACAAGTGTGCAGCAGATTCACTATGTCTCTGACAGAGGGAACATCTGTTAACCATAGAGAGACCTCTACTGGCTAGGTGATCTACAGTAGCAAGCCTTTTCTGGGCAGCTAATTGCAGAAGAACACGATGCCTAGGTAGATAAAAGCCTCTCTGAAAGACGCTATCATCATCATCATCATCATCATCATCATCATTGTTTAAAAATACCGGAACTTTTTATTGAGATCAAATAAAATTTTACAAGAAATTGGTGAGTAGCGGAGATACAATCTTGGCACCCACTCCCTTATCAATAGCAAAGCTAAGTCTAGTAAAATTAAAAGCAGCTGCGCGAGCTCCGACATTCTGGGAAAAGGCAAATTTCTGAATCCGCTTGAGCAAAGCAACAACATCCGTCCCTTACTCCCCCAACGAAGAGAAAGAAAAAGGTAAGAACCCATATCCAATTGCCTCACAAAAGCTCTGATACTTGGCACACTTGCTGATGCGTGTCTTTCATATGATGTTTTACATCCTATTTTCCACGCATTTCAGAGCTCATTTGTGTAGTTTAAGCTACCATTTCCCCTATTTCCATCTATTTTCGTGTTTTTGTACATTATTGCAGACATGTGAAGAATTCAACGGAAATTGAGCTAAATCCATCCCCGAGTGTCTTGCATTGCATTTGACGTGAAGCATTCGCTTAAGGAACAAGCTTGGTGCGCATTCCAAGGCCCAAAAGACAAATCCACGAGATTATAGTAGTCAAGTATCAGCTGCTTCAGTCGATCGACCACTGCCTTCAGTCGATTGACCAACTTACGGGTTCCAGAGGCTACTGTACACTGCTACTCAGTCGATCGACCGCCACTCTTTGTCGATCGACCACATTGCTGCTTCAGACGAGAATTAAAAGATCAAGGAACTTGAAGCCCATTGTGTTAAGGTTTTAAAAAATAAGTGTTACGTATATTTCCTATATAACGTAACCTAGTTTACAGGGAGATTCATTCAGAAATTTACCTAGTTTTCTACTAGTTCTTTAGCCAGTTTTCCAACATTCAACAGTTAGGGTTTTTAATACTATTTCGTACAATTACTTTTGCATTCGGTTTCTGGATCTCTTGCCGCAATTCCAATCGGTATTCTTCTGCTAATAATTCAGTTTGCTTTATTATCGCTTTGTAGGATAGAATTGCTAGTTAGTTTCCCAAAACCGATTCATCGTTTATGTTAATTGTTTGTTCTATTATTTCAAGCATGAATTCTTCTGTCTATTTTATTGGCTTTATTGTTGTTATCACCCTTAATATGAGTAGCTAAATAGTTTGTGCTAGGATGTAGGGGAATTATAGTATAGGCGGCAATAGAATGAATACGGCCTGATCGCGTGTCAGTCGATCGACTGCCATACCTGGTCGATCGACTGACCACGTGAGGTTTACCCTCGTTTTAATTGATTTAAATGTTGTGTTTGACGAATCGAATGCATGCGGCTAGTTGAATGCTTAATATATGACTGACCCATTAGATCGAGAGATAGGGACAGTTGTTAGATCACCAATTAAAATGACTAAACTATGCTGCGATCGAAAGATAGGTAAAGTTTAGACCGTTAGTCACTTTTCAGGACGAAAGTTATATTAGTGATATTAGGGACCTATAGCGAGATCGAAAGATGCTATTTTTTAAGAGTGGACCGAGAGGACCTCTTTATTTCCCGCCTCATGTGTTTGATTTAGACCTGTTTACTATGCTGCCGCCGAAACTATAGTGAACCGACCATCCTAGTACCCCTTCTTTTATCTGTTTTAACCGTTTATTTAGTTTATTATCTTTTATTGCTATTGGTATAGACCAAATCAAATCAACCCCCACTTTCGTTACCTTAGACTAAATTAGACAATTAGAAATTACATTCGTCCCCTTGTGGTTCGACCCTGTTACCACTAGCCTAGGTTAGTTTTAATAGGAAATTATAAATCTTATTTTTGGTGCTCACAACGACGGGTATCAAATTTTGGCGCCGTTGCCGGGGAGGCAATTTTTCTAATTTTTAGTTGTTTTTATTCAATCTTTCTTTAGTTTAAGGGACTTCCGTTCCTTATACTTTTCTTATATTCTTTTTATAGTTTCTTCTTATGCGCAGGTCACAGTGTGGTGAACTAGTACCATTCAATCCTGAGATCGAGAAATCCTTGCGCGAGGTGAGATGATCACAAAGGGTATTACCGATAGAGGAAGAGCTGAGTACTCTGTCAAGTTACTACGAGAACGCTCTGTTCGAAGAAGATCCACCTACATCTCCTGCCTCTACTTCTTCAGCTGAGACAATCACTTCTCCAAAAATTCCAGTCATGGCTGAAGAAGCAACTATTGCTAGTCACTCAGAGCCGACAACTGCGAATCTCTACAAAGGATTCGAACTACCTGGGGAGGCAAGAAAATTCGAGCTGAAGCCTTCCTATATTAACCTGGTTGAGAGAAACCGAGTTCGGGGGAGCTACGAAATGAAGATGCGGCCAAGCATATGGAGATTTTTATTGATTATTCTTTGCTCTATACCCCCCGCCGACCGGTGTGACCCAAGATCGGATCAAGGAGACCATGTTCATTTTCTCCCTTCGTGATCTTTGCCAAGGAGTGGTATAGAGATCTGGATCGAGCCGCTCATGGGATCACCGACTGGAATTCATAAGCCTTGGCATTCTACAAGAAATACTTCTCTGTCTCGAAGACAAATGCCATTAGAGCTCAGATCACGAGCTTTAAATAGGGGCCTGATGAGAACTTTCATGAAGCTTGGGTCCGTTTCAAGAAACTGGTGCGAACTATACCGCACCATGGGTTCGAAAAATGAAGTCTTTGCAATCAGTTCTATAATGGGCTGTATGACGATCGGAGGGCTATTTTGGATGTGCGACCAATGGCCGGTTTTGAGAATATGGGAGAGACTAAGGGGTGGAAGATCATTGATGACTTAGCCACCCATAAAGTGAATATGGGAATTCCGGAGGCAATCAAAGGAGAGCTACCGAATCTTCCCGGTTCTTTTCGCACTAGAAGCTCTCACCGCAAGGTTTGACAAATATGAGTTGGGAGGAGCCTCTAAAGGAGGGATGTACCATGTTAATGCTGTTTCAAACGGTCCTTTCGTCTGTAGAAGATGTGGAGTTGAGGGGCATGTCTCAGAAAATTGTTCTGTCCCCTTTGAGTCTTGCGCTGCCTTTCAACATTATAGGCAGACAAACACGTACTATGAGCCGAATTTCCACCCCAACTTGAGGTGGAGTAGCCAGAATGTCCTGAATCCGACTCAACCTCCACAACAGCAGCAGCAGCAAGCCTATGTGCCTCCACATAAGCAGCCATATCAAAAGCCTCCGTATGTTCCTCGAAGAAAGAACAATCCCAAAATTCCGAGTTCACCGAGTTGAAGAACTTATTCTTTGAAGAAGTCCCAAGCTAGAGAGGCCGGGATGAAGATGCTAGAGAGCCAAATTGCTTAATTGGCTAGCAAGAATACCACTCGAGCTCCGGGACACTTACCGACTCAAACCGACCAAAAAGAGACCCTAAATGCCATAACTTCGAGGAGTGGGTCCACCCTGGAGGGGTCTACTATGGTCGAGGGTGATGCTGCAAAAGATGAGGCGAAACCGAGTCAAAACAAAGTGGAACGAGCAAAGGAAAGAAAAGGCGTCACTGGGGGTATATAAGTCGATCGATCGACATACCCGGTCGATCGCGAAGTGCGTGTTCTGAGATGCTTTCGGTCTGTTCAACTCAGTCGATCGACTGACATCACTGGTCGATCGACTGAGATCGCTGCTGATAGTGAGATTTTTCGTCCTCCGATGCCCGACAACTTGAGGGACCACTTATTTCGAGGTACGACAACTCCGAAAGTATTGGGGAAAGACCCGAGTCTTTGATGGGTCGGTCCCTCCGAAGTACGACCCGATGTCGATCAATGGTTCACATTTGAGGCGGTTTGAGGAGGGTTCAAGTTTCAACAAGGAGAAAGTAATGGACTTCGGCCCTAAGTCCACGGATCGGCATGCGCGATTTAGAGAGGGCTAAGCTACTTCTTCTGACCCCATATCCGGAAAGACTAGTGCCGACGAAGGACTAGGTATCTTTCAATAAATTTGAAAAATTTATTCGTAGCTTGAATGTACAAGTGTCTTTCCTTGAGTTAGTTAATCAAGTGCCTGCCTATACTAAATTCATGAAACAACTCTTGTCTAAGAAAAAGTCACTTGAAAATGTGCATACTGTCGCATTAACCAAAGAGTCATGCTCTTATTTGTCTCACACTGCACCTCACAAACTAGAAGACCCGGGTAGTTTTTCTGTTCCTTGCAATATAGGTACCTTCTCTATTGAGAAGGCATTATGTGACTTAGGAGCTAGTATAAGTGTAATGCCCTTGAGTCTTTCTAGGAAGCTAAAATTGACTAGGTTTGCGATCCACACACATGACAAGTCTGAGATGGCCGACCGATCTGCGGTCCGGCCTAATAGGAGTCTTAGAGGACATCCCGTGCAAATAGGGAAGTTCTTCTTCCCTGTTGACTTCGTCGTACTCGACATGCCTGAGGATGCCCATATTCCCATTATTTTGGGTAGGCCATTTCTGCACACTGCTGGTGCAGTTATAGATGTTGGTTCGGGTACCTTGACTTTTAAAGTAGGGAAGCATTCTATTGTCTTTGTCCAACCTGCTAAAAAGAAAGACCCCATGTGGCCCGTGACTTGCAATACGGTTTCTGAAAAGAAATCTTATTTTATACTTCCTGATATGCCTATCTCTGGGCCCATTCCTGTTGTAACACCTCCGTCCCAGATTGGGAGCAAATTGGAGAAAGATTTGTCTATTTCTGATATTGCAGGAGCTGGTTTGGGGAAGGAAGAACTGCAAGTTACTCCATCTGCAAAGAAGCCAATCATTTCACGAGGCGGTCTTGGTTGCCTTAGCTATGGCACTGATGAGGAAGTTTATGACGAGCCGGTCAAGGCAAGGGAGTCCGACTTGGACTTTGATGAGCAAGAAGAGGTCATTGACTGGGGAGATGATGAAAGTGTTGATCCGTTGAGCCATACGGACGTGGAAGCTAAGAAGGGTGCAGCTGATAAGATAAGCACCGTTGAGGCTACCTCTAGCAGCCAGAAGCAGACGGAGTGGGCCATTCCGTGGCCGTTCTTGATCAACTACTAGTTGATCGCATGTTTTACAAACATTTTATTTGCTTTTGTTAGACACTTTTTATTGCTTTTGTGTGCGCGAAACTTCGCATTTTATTTTGCTTGCTTAGGATTTTATACGCTTTAGACTTTATTTTGGGTTTTGCGCAATTTTGGGTGCGTATTATTGTGCATTTGCAGGTTTTAGACCTCATTAGCTCAAGTAATTGAGCAAATACGAAGAAATCTGAAGTACAACAGTATTTTCAGTCGATCGACTGGGCTATATAGTCGATCGACTGCGTTGCAGTTTCCAGGAGCTACTGTTCCTTTCACCCTGGTCGATCGACTGGGCTATGTGGTCAATCGACCGCCGTGCACTGCTGTACCTGTTTACGACCTCTCCCCTGCTGTGTTTGGTCGATTTGCGGAATTGAGGGAGTTTTCTACTCCACTTTATCTTCCGTCATTTTATTTATTTCTTCAATTTTTCTCAGTTATGCACATAATACCGCTTCATTATTGTCTTTCTCGATTTTATGCGTGGTACTTTGTTTGTCTTTTCAGGTACTTATTAATAGCACTGATGGCTACTGAAACCTCCGAGCTTACCTTTGGTTTGGGAGGTTTCCTTTCCTGCGCTTAAAGTCTTGTGAGTTCCCAAGTTCCACTTCATGTCATATTTATTTGTTTATTTTCTCGCAAATTCCCGTTTCTCTTTTCTTCATTACATGATTTTTCACAATGGGGACATTGTGCGATTTGGTTTGGGGAAGGGTTTTGCGTCGCATATCATTTGCTTGCATTCACGTTTACATTCTGTTTTGCATTGTTTATTTCATTTTATATATGTATACCAAAAATTCAAAAAAAAAATTGAAAAATTTCAAAAATTTCAAAAAAATTGCATGTTTATTTTAGCATATAGGTCGAGTCGGAACGGTAGTATTTCAAGGATGATATTGCATTTGCATTTGTTTATGCCTAAGCCTTGCTAATTGACATGTTATTAGTAGAATCATATATGCATAGTCTACGAGTTTTCGTTAATTTTGCTGGACTTGAGACTTGACTTAGATTTTTGGCAAACTACTTATATATTCTGAGTTATTAGAGCCTATAAATGGTGACATCTATGACCAGTTTATCTAGGATGTGAGTAGTACTCCTATGAGGCATGTTACATAAATGTGCATAAATATGAACTTAATCTGCTTAATACCTGTATGCATTCGGTTTGTGATCTGTCGACACATGTGGTAGAGGTTTCCCTTTATTCATTTTACCCATGAACTCCACACTGCCAAAAATATCCTTTTTGTCCTATTTACTAAATCCTACATTTAGCCTGTCCTTTGTCAAGCTAGTAGTCTATGTTCTTGGGATTGTTACTTAGTTTTTGGTAGCATTTGCTCTTATTTGAGATTTTGTTGGGAAG
>NC_133538.1:459824310-459839310 GCF_048544455.1 Silene latifolia | reverse complement strand
TGCAAAATGCCCCGAATTGGCTACTTTGGTTTGTTCTATCTTAATTGCAGGAATGGACCTAAAAGTAGTGGAATCGTGCCTTAGTCGTCCCACTTTGCATGCATTTTAAGGAGGCGGGGATATTAGAGCAGAAGTCATACCTCGGGAAGCATGAAGGAGGGTCTTAGGAAGCTGCCAAGACGAAGTCAAGGCTGATCTCAGTGGGAAGTACTCGATCAAGAGCTTCTGGAGTCCGATCGAGTGTTTTGGCAGATGCTGGAAGTCGATCGAGTGGTTTTTATACTCGATCGAAATGTGCTAAATTGGAAGAGTTCGATCGAGAGCCTCAAATGCTCGATCGAACAGTTTTGCTGAAGAAGTCCTCGATCGAGTTGTCTGAAAGGACTCGATCGAGTGGTTTGCTATGTTACACGGGTTAACTAATCCGTGTTAGGTTTATTTTGTTAATAAAAATGCTCCCCTATATAAGGAAGTGTTTATTAGGTCTTAATTACGTTTGATACATTCTACTTTACTCGAATTACGTCTGAAACTTTTCTCTGCCTCTTTTCTCTCCGGATTCAAACTTTGTAATCGCTCCTTTCTCTTTAATCTTAATTCTTCGTTTGCTCTCATTAATTGTTCTCTTATTTTAGTTTATGCTTTATTATCATTCCTTTATTATGTCTATTATTAGTATGCTTATCGTTATTATTGTTGACTGCATTAAAAACATGAGTAGCTAATTTCCTTATGTTAGGATTAGGGGAGCCATGGTAGTGATGTGACGATGTTGTGAATAGACTAGACAATTTATTTTTGAGAATCTGTGACCATAGCAATATAACTGTAACATGTTTAGTTGAGTGCATGCTTCTAAATAACTTTAATCTGGTTAAATTCGCCCCTGGATCGAAAGATTGGAGAGAACAGACCTGCGATGAACAATAGACTACCTAATGAGGGCGAAATTTAAGTTATCAGTAGTCTAGGGTGGATAGCGGACCGAAAGGACCTTTCCCTTGCCCTCCTCACAGTAGATTGTCTAGGATATTTATGACTGAGGCGATGAACTGCCATGGTGAACCGAAATCCTGACATACCTCTTTTATCTGATCACTTATCTTTATTTTCCTACTTTATTGCTCTTACTTTATTTCTCTTGCCTTAAATCTTTAGTAGTTAGAAAACAAAACTTAAAACCCCCCAATTGTGACTTAGATAGATGGACCTACAGATAGATACCTTGCCTCCCTGTGGAGATCGACCCTACTTATCACTAGCTTCTGTTAGTTATATTTAGGTATTTATTTTTGGTACATAACGACCGTATCAAATTTTGGCGCTGTTGTCGGGGAGGCGATAGCCTTATCTGTCTGTTGTTGTTTCGTTTATTCTCTTGGTCTCAGGGAATTTTTATTCCTTGTGACAGTTCTCACTTATTTCCTTCAGTGTTTTGTATGCCCAGGTTTAACAGGTTAGAATTAGTTCCTGCTGATCCTGAGCCAGAAAGATCTTTTCGTCGTAGACTAAGACTCCAAAGGAAGATTCAAAAGGAAGTCTTGAGGACTTTTGAACCCGAGCTACAACATTTTCTGTTTGCAGAAGATCCGTCTTGTGAAGAAGACAACTCTATTTTTGCTATAAAGCCAGTGAAGATGCCTAATATTGCGAGTCACTCAGAGCCCACAGCTGCCTCGATCCCTAAAGGTTTCAGTCTTGCGACCGAGGATGGCAATACTTTTGACGTCCGACCATCTTACATTAATTTGGTCGAACGAAACCTGTACCGAGGCGTGGCGGGTGAAGATCCGCGTAAACATATGGAAGTTTTCACTGACTATTGCTCAACCATTCCCGCCACTAAGGGAGTGACCCATGATAAGATTAATGAAGTCTTGTTTCCTTTCTCTTTCACCGACGGAGCCCGTGAATGGCTCACTGATCTTGATCGTACTGCAGCCGATATTACTGACTGGGAGAGTCTGGCCCTTGCTTTTTATAAAAGGTATTTTCCTCCACAAAGAACTAATCAGCTGAGAGGGAAAATTACAAGTTTTAAGCAGACACCTGATGAGAACTTGTATGAAGCTTGGTTCCATTTCAAAAGGTTGGTGAGGTCTATTCCTCATCATGGTTTCGATCAGTGGTTTTTATGCAACCAATTCTACAATGAGTTGTATGATGACCACCGTGCTATATTGGACGCCTCATCTAATGGAGGATTTTAAGAGAACAATGACGATGACAAGGGATGGGGTATCATAGAGGAAATGGCTACTCATTGTGCTGAGTATGGGAACCCAAGAGGAGGTATTCGTACTGTCTCTTCAGTAGATAGTGCAGTTGTGGCTAAGCTAGAAGCCATGAATGCCCGTTTTGATAAGCTAGAATTGTAGAGTGCTGGTGATCAACAAACGGTTCACTTGTTGACTAGATAAGAAGTTGTTACTTGTGAGAGATGTGGGAGTAATGACGGTCACACTGCTGTTGACTGTCTAACTGAGAAGGAGCAAGTCCTTGCCTTTCAGCAATATAGGCAAGGAGGCTCCTATTATAATAATCAGAGTGGAGCCCATCCTAACTTGAGATGGACTAGTCAGAATATAATTAATCCTACCCCTCCTCCGCAACAGCAAAAGCTTATGTTCCTCCTCACAAAGCTCAACAAGGCTTTTAAAAGCCTCCATCCTTTCCACCGCCGCATCAAGGAGCTTCTTCTAGTGGAGTAAGTGAATTGGCTGAGTTGAAGTCGATGATCCAATCATTGACTAAACAGTTGCAATTAAGTGACCAACAGAAAGAAGCATCAATAAAGTCACTCGAGACCCAAATTGCTCAACTTGCCACTAACCAATACACGAGGAAGCCGGGTCATTTATCGTCTCAATCTGAAAAGAATCCACACGAGACGATAAATCTGATAAACTTGCGAAGTTTTCTTTCTTATGAAGGACCCAAAATGTCAACTGTTGAGGACATATCAGGCCCGGAGAATATTGTTGCTGATGGTGAACAGTCGTCCATAGGCGAAACAGTGCTGCATCCGAAGAAAGTACTCGATCGACTCATTTATGGTGGTCGATCGAGAGGAATTACTGGAGATAGTACTCGATCGAGTGGTATTTTTGATCGATCGAGTAAAGTTGATAATCAGGGATCCGATCGAGAGGAGGAAATGCCTCGATCGAGTGAAAATTTTGAGAAAACTGCTCGATCGAGTGAAATCATGCCTCGATCGAGCAATGCTGATAAAGAAGGTTTCGATCGAGTGGCTGATACTACTCGATCGAATGAAAAAGCTATGGAAAGACCTCGATCGAGAGGTAAAAGAGACCGAACGAGTAGAAATGAGTTCGATCCTGTTGAGACATTGGAAGAAAGGAATAAGGGGTTAGAAATTCCGATCACGGCCCCCTTTCCAAGGCGATTTCAGAACAATAAGGCCAACCAACAGTTCGGGATGTTTTCTAAGATCCTGAAGAGCCTTCACGTCAATGTTCCTTTCGCCGAACTGCTTACCCAGGTACCCTCTTACATGAAGTTTATGAAAGAAATTTTATCGCGTAAGCGACATATAAATGACCACGAAACGGTGGCTTTGACTGAAGTAGGGACTGCCTTAGTTCAGAATAAGACACCACCCAAAAAATCAGACCCGGGTAGCTTTTCGATTCCTTGTCATATAGGGACCCACTTGATTGACAATGCGCTATGCGACCTAGGAGCTAGCGTGAGTGTCTTACCTTTGTCTCTCGCTAAGACACTCGGTTTGACCAAGTTTAACTGTACCAATATGACCATTCAGATGGCCGACCGTAGTATATCATGGCCACTAGGAGTAATAGAGGACATACCTATGAAGATCGGGAGATTCTTTATTCCCATAGACTTCGTGGTCTTAGACATACCCGAGGACACTCATACCCCTATTATCTTAGGGCGACCATTCTTGTTTACTGCTCGCGCAGTAATTGACGTCGTGGGGGAAGACCCTTACCTTCCAGGTAGGAGATGAGGAGTAAACATTTCAGCAGTCCAAGTCTCGTAGGGCTCCCATGCAAGTTTAACCTTGCAATGCCCTACCATCTATTGACCCAGATACAGACACTACAGCTGAGAATGTTGAATATTGCGCTTCTATAGTAACACCTCCGCCTCAGACTGAGAGCGAAAAGGAGGACCATTCTGCTGTTTTCCATGCTACAGGTACATACAGAGTGGGTACTGGAGATGCTATCGGTCAAGGTACAGTTAAAGTCAATCTAGGTGATGGGAATGCCGCCAATGCAGATAGGAATGTCAAGGGGAAGAAGAAAGTTAGGGCGTACGTGGACGTAAATTATTCTCCTTCCATCAGTTCGAGTACAAGCTCGTGGCGATCAAAGAGGACGGTCCGAGATGCTGAAGGGACCTCCTCCAGTCAGAAGCCCTCCTTTGGGCTACTACAGTGCTTTGGAAGATGAGCGGGGAATGCCCCGTTGTAACATTTTGTAATTTTGAATTTCCGTTAGACATTTTAATTGCATTTTTAGACTATTAGACAGTAGCATAGTTAGTTTTAGCGAAAACCGAATATAGACTGCATACGTTTGTGATTTAGTATTTGCGGGAAGTGTTTTTGCGTGTTTCTATGTAGGTTTGGGGAAGATATATCGCATTGGGACGTGTGCCATAGGAAAACACCTCGATCGAGTACTTTTTGTACTCGATCGAGAGGATTGCCCAGGAAAAGAGGTCGATCGAGTTGTTTCAGCCACTCGATCGAAATGTCAAAATAGAGGAGTTCTCGATCGAGAGATTTTTTGTTCGATCGAGCTGAATGGATGATAAAGTCCTCGATCGAGTTGTTTCAAATCACTCGATCGAGTGACTATGCTTATAATACGCAGGAAGTGCCTATTCATTTCTTTTATTTTTCATTCTATTTGCTTCTCTTTATCTCTTATGCGATAAAACCCTCTAAAAAAACACCAAAACCTCCATTAATCTCCCCTTTTTACCAAAATCACCACCCACATTGTGCTTATTATTAGATTTTCGACATTTGCCCCTTATTCTCTCTTTTAATTTCGTCTTTGTTGCAATTTAATTAAAGAATTAGGGTTTGTTCTAAGTCAGGATTAATTCGATCAATTTCTTGCGCTTTTTGTCGATTTCTTTGCATATTCTTATGGGTTATCAATCAAGTAAGTATTCCCCCTGTTTATTGTTAATTTATTTCCTTTTTTTTGACATAATTTAGGGAATTAGGGTTCAATTTTTTTGAAAAATCGTGATAAATTAGGGGAAATCGTATTGTCTTTGATTTGTGATTAATTTGAGGACTTATTTGATTGATTAGGATGGATAGTAACACAATTCCCTCGACTAGTTCTACTGTTACCCCATCCCTGACTGAGACGGTGGTCCCTGCTGCTGCCAGCGTCGTTTCTGCTGTTTGTATTGTCGCTGCCACTACCGTTACTACTGCTGGTACTGTACCCTCTACGGTGACGACCCCTGCTGTGTTGTCACCGGCTGTCATAACTGCTTACAGGTCTACCCTAGTACCCCACCCAACTACTGGACTAGCTTCTTCTTCGGGTACTGGAGGGCATGGGCGGGGTCGAGGATGAGGTACGCCTGCTGCTGGACGTGCCACGTTCCGTGCCGATGAGTCCTTGGACCCGCATCCTGACTATCCAGAGGTACGTTTCGTTAACCCAATTCATCGTACCCGTTTTTATGAGAGCGCTGTGACTTTTGTTCTACTAATTTTTTGTGTCGGAACTCCTTTGAGAAGTTGGGAATTTACGAGCCTGTAGCCGAGATTTTGAACGGGATGGGGATGGCTGGGTTGACCACTATGAGTGCCTTGACCTATAAAGAGTCGTCCCTTGAGTTTTTCAGCTCCTTCACTTTTTCTGCTGCTGCCTACGCCACTAACCCAGACAGCTCGTGTGTCTCCTTCCGGTTGTTTAACCGGACTACGACTTGGACCTTAACTGAGTTTGGTAGTAGGTTACATCTGTCATCCCATGGTGAGTCGGACACTCCTAGGAAGGTCCTACGTATACTTTGGCAGACCTTAGCACACACACCCTTTGAGGAGCACAGACTCGCTCATGTTCACCTCCCCCAGACCCGTTACTTTTTGCGTTTCATTGGAGGGATTATTTTTGGCCGCAAAGAGCTTAACAACATTAATAATGTTGAGTTGTCGATTCTCGGGGGCTATCTAAACATTGATAGCGAGGGCACCTTTGTTCTTAACATTGCTTATATGACAGCTCAGTATTTTAATGCTGTTGGGAAGAAGAAGTCAGGCACCATAGTCTGTGGTGGTATAGCCACCTACCTCGCCCGTTCTATCTTCACATATGTACCTCGTGACCTGGCACATGTAGATAGGGACAGGTACCTAGATTTTTCTGCCATGTTGGCAATGTTTTGGTTAGCTTCAGACCAGCGGACTTAGAAGATTTGTGGTTCCTTGTCCGTGACCTTACCTTATACCGACCTACCCCGTCTTGTACCTTTGGCCACTGGGAGGGGTAGGTTGCCTCCGCCTTTTCCTTTCTACCACCTTCCACTCGCACCACCTCCCACTACTTCTGCTTCTAAGATGCAGAAGAGACCTGAGACTGGACAGGGATCCACACCGCCCGTGGCTGGGCAGTCTTCCACGCCCACGCCTACACCGATCCCTATTCCCACTCCTTATGTTAGACAGCCGATCTACCCGGCTAATTTTATTCCTCCTCCACCCTTTGAGGCGTCCGAGGTCATTGACCAAGGGCGTCGTGACAGTTTGCTTCTTGAGTTGCTTACCAGGCAGGCTCGTATGGAGCGGGACATTGCACTTACTTTTTTTCCCTCTGTACGAGTATCACATGAGGAGAGGACACCCCGTTCCTGAGGGCTGGCCACACCCTTCTTTCTACCGGTACCAGCCGGAGGGGTACCCACAGCCAGCTAGCGAGGCAGACACAGCTGAAGAGGAGGAGAGACCCCAAGCTGAGGAGGGGAGGAGGAGGGAGCAGGAGTGAGATCCCGACTACACGGTGGTGGGAGAGGAGGAGGAGGAGGACACTGCTGACGAGTAGCTACTAGTCTACTCACTTCCCCAGTTTTCTGGCTGGTTTGGGGAAGTTCGTCATTTTGTATGTACTTTTTGCTTTTTTCTTTATTTTCGTCTCCTTATTTATTTATTTATTTATTTATTTTATTCATTCATTTATTGGTTGTCTTTATCCCTTTCCCATAATATATACTGCTGGTGTATGCTGGAGGTCAACGAGGGCGTTGTCCGTTTTGGTTTAGGGAGGGTATTACATCCATTGAGTCTGCATTTTGCATTTGTTTTTGCATTCACGTTTACTTTTTTGCTTGCATTTGTATTTTATTTCAAAAAAATCATCAAAAATCCAAAAAAATTAGAAAATTTTAAAAATTTTAAAAATATTCACGTTTCATTTTGCATATAGGTTGAGTCGGAACGGTAGATTTCCATGATGAAATTGCACTTTAACTTGTCATATCACTTGAGCCTTGTATCTAATTGGTAGTTATTAGTTTAGTCATGTGCATATCTACAAGTTAATGTTGAAAGTATAGCTGACTCTGTAGACTTGACCTGATAAAATTGGCAACCTACTTTACAATTTATGAGATATTAGAGCCATATAACTGGTGTCATTCATGACCAGTTCATGTAGGAATTGAGAGTAGTGCTCCTTGCATAACATGTTTATCACTTTTGCACGTTTATGAGATTCGATTTCTTGTCAAATGCATACATTCGGGTTTGTGGTCGGTGTCACATGCAGGGAGGTGCTTAAAATTCCTCCTTTCTTTTATTTTCACCCATTTAGCTCCACATTAACCAAAAATAGCCTTTTGACCCATTAGCTAAACCCAAATTAAGCCTGCCAGTCAAGCTAGTTTAGTGGAATTTTTGTGGTATATTTTATTGATGCGAGTTAGTTTGTTCTCATTTATATGGAGTTGGTATAAAAGAAAGAAATGCGGGCAGGAAAATGAGAAAAGCATAGAAATATTCACTAGTAGAAAATAGGGGTCATAAATGGCCCTTTTGTGGCGGTTTTTACAGATTTTGGGTGCGCCGTATATCACGGGGTTGTTTATATTTTGCGGCGGTTGTACAATCGCCACTATAACTTACCTACGGTGGCGGTTTTTAAACAAACCGCCATTGTAGGCTTATATAAAATGACGGTTGTTAGACAAGAACCGCCACTGTAACTCATCTACAGTGGCGGTTATTGTTTGGAAAACCGCCACCATAGGTACTTCAATATTATTATTACCTCAATACATGTTCTCTATAACGTCGGTTGTAAATACAAAACCGTCGCGAAAAGTTAGTATAACGTCGGTTGTTGTTACAAAACCGCCACTAAAGGTAATTTTAACGTCGGTTGTTTGGTGAAGAACCGCCATTAAAGACGAACTAATAGTGGCGTTTCATAGTTAAGAAATGCCACCATAGATAGATATTCAAAAAAAATAAAAAATCATTTGCTACCAAATTTAGGGAGCAATGTGCTATGTTTAGACCATGCAAATAGCGGCACGAACAAACATACATAGAAAAGAATTGACAACCAACGAATTTGCGTATTATCTGAAACAACAATATTACAGATGTTCAAAAATTATACATCCAAGTGTATAAAAAATCACATACACGTCTTAGTTTATGGTTAATAAACTAATCAACATTACATGCTCTAAACATTTGATATCCCACACCTCTTTAACATCTTTCACCTCGTCAATATCTGCAATAACACATTTAGCAAATCAATAGTAAAAAAATCAACCTCTATGTTATTAAATCAACATAAGACATTATAAGTAGTGAATTATCAATCCGCCTTATGATTAATTAGTAGTAACTACAATTCACAATGACGTTATAAAAGACACATACTAATATAAGAAAACCAACCAACCACACTTGTGATCAGGCGATAGTAACTTCATATATGTTGTTGCTTAACAATATTCGAGCATCGAAGCCAATAATTTAAAAATGTGATAAAACAGAGAAATGGATAACATTTACAAACCTTTGCTCTCAACGCACGATAACTTAAGGCAAGTCTTAGAAGGTCAGGGACACATGCTGCTGCCTAAACAAGCGGTGATATATTCTGAAAAGAATCCATGGTATAATTAATTCAAACATATATATTATCAAATTACATACCTTAATTCAAACATATATACAAACTCTCTGACCATATCAAAGATATCAACTACAACTCATGACCATTTAGTGTGGAATGGGTTGTCTGTCAATAAACACAAGATAAATATCCTGGATTCCTGGCTAGTATATAATGAAGCCATAAACATAAGAGAGAAGCTTGCAAGGATAGACAAAATTGATAATGTTAACTTATATTTGTAAAAATGCAGTAGAAAGAGACCCTCATTTATTTTTTCATTGCGAGTACAATAGCATTATACTCACCTGTATTGAGAGATGGTAGGGGATTACATTTGACAGATCAGAGCCCCTGCGTACAAAAAATCATGATTTCAGATAAAGTATGTAGGGGCTGTTTTTAACTCCTGCATATACCAGGTAGGGACTCAAAAGGAATAAGAGTAGAGTGGAAAAATACCTTGACAGAGCAGCAAGCATTGCTGATTGAACCAAGGCGGAGATGAAGCAAAGATGTAGCAATCGAATCCATCAACCTCTGAAGGAGATAGACAGGAAATGGCTTGAAAAACTTGAGCACATTATCAACATATCACTATAAGCCAAGCTCTAGTCACTAGTCCATCTCTACTGTAAATGTTGGACTAATAGTGGAGCATATTAGCATACTACCACCAAGACTCCCAAGAATACTACTACAATGTACAAATTGGGTCACGAATCACGAGTTGTCCAATCATCAAAGCAACCAAGTTAATTAACTTTGCACCTTTAGTCCATTTTCATATACTCACATGGCCACCACTGTCATTTATCAAGCAAAGAAAAATATCTTAATATCAATCGGAATTGATCAGAATCATAGATAGACCACATAATAAATCTACGCACCAGTCCAATTCGATTATGCACCAAAGTATATAGCACACCCTATACCGAAATAAATCCCCAAACACTACATAGTTTATAGATTTTATTTGTCATGTCTCATAATTGAACAACATTAACATTTTCAAATAATTGAAACAACAATATTCAATTAAAAGACAAAGGAGCATAAAATCAATTTTATCCCAATTTTTTTACAAAAATCAAAACCCTAGATCGGAAATTGTACCTAGAGGCCCTGAATTGATGAGGGTATGTGTTGAGGGAGAAACTGGCGGCGGATTATGGTGAGTCAAGAGTTGTACGTGCGAGATCTGGCGAATAATGAACTGTACAGGCGACGAGCAATTAGTGCATCGAAAGAGAGCATTTAAGTGCCATGGGAGGGTTGTCGAGGGCGGCGTGAGAAGGAAATGGAGGGTTGTCGAGGGCGGCGTGAGAAGAGATGATTTCGGTTGCCGGATTGAATTGTGAGGGTATTGACTATTGAGAGTTTTTGGCGGTGTGGAAATGAAGAAGATGAACTTTAATCAATTACTCCGTACAATGTAAATGGTGGTTGGATTTTTTATTTTTATTTTTTCTATTAAAGTCGGTTTTAATTAAAAACCGACAAAAAAACATATCATGACGGTTTTTTAGCCCGAAAAATTATCACTTTGTATTAATTTTTAACATCATTCGTAACGTCGGTTGTAAATAGAACCGCCACAATTCACCTATAGTGGCGTTTCCTATTTGGAACCGCCATAAAAAGCTTATGTTATCATGTCGGTTCTTACTTAAACCGCCACTATAGACCTCCTATCTACATAAAAATTTCATTCCCGCCAATTTATTGGGCTTTTCGCGTTATTTCTAATAGAACCGCCGCGATAACTGCGTCATGATAGGGGTTTTTTCTACTAGTAAAAAGATGAAAAATACAAAAAATGAAAAAAAATGAAAAAAAAAAGAGAAAAAAAAACGTGAAGTCAGAAGGAAAAGAAAGAAAAAAAGAGAATTGGATGAAAAAGAGACCGTATTAAAAAAGGGAAGTTTATGATGGTCTTACTCCTCCGTTCTTATTTATATCTTTTTGAGGAGATTGTGTATTGGATAGTGAGTTTTGTGCCAAAGAAGGGCACTTGTGCTTGATTTTTAGTCAGCTGAGAATTGGATAGTCTTAAATGGTCCGGTTAGGTGCTAGCCGACGCTTTACCTTCACATTGCCATAATATGTTTTGCCTTTTCTTACCTGTAACCTCACTCTCCCATATCTTTTGTAAGCCCTCGGCTGTGACGGACATTGTTGGTTGGAATGTGTGTATGGTACTTGAATCGTCCATCATTTTTGTTGCATACATGTTATGTAGGTCGCAGTTTAGGTGAGTGACTGTCTTCTCTTTCTCTCTCTTACACATATATATATTCACCTTTTGCTTCATGAGAGAAGAGTAACCCGTGAGAGTCCGATTTTAACGGTCTTGCAAGGTCGACAGGTCAGCTTATTTATAGACATCACACAACTCGTTTGCGTATTGACTGCTGTAGCTGTAACTATAAATTTTTAATTGTATTAAATGGTTTACGTGGACAAGTTATAGCTAGCTCTGAGTTTTCATATCCATTTCATTAGTTTGCATTTAGTTTACTCGAGGACGAGTAATGGTTCAGTTTGGGGAGATTTGATATGTGCAATTTATATGGAATTTTTAGCCACTTATTGCACGCATTTCTATGCCATTTATATCGCTTTATATTGCAAAATGCCCCGAATTGGCTACTTTGGTTTGTTCTGTTTTAATTGCAGGAATGGACCTAAAAGTAGTGGAATCGTGCCTTAGTCGTCCAACTTTGCATGCATTTTAAGGAGGTGGAGATATTAGAGCAGAAGTCATATTTCGGGAAGCGTGAAGGAGGGTCTTAGGAAGCTTCCAAGACGAAGTCAAGGCTGATCTCACTGGGAAGTACTCGATCGAGAGCTTCTGGAGTCCGATCGAGTGTTTTGGCAGATGCTGGAAGTCGATCGAGTGGTTTTTATACTCGATCGAAATGTGCTGAATTGGAAGAGTTCGATCGAGAGCCTCAAGTGCTCGATTGAACAGTTTTGCTGGAGAAGTCCTCGATCGAGTTGTCTGAAAGGACTCGATCGAGTGGTTTGCTATGTTACACGGGTTAACTAATCCGTGTTAGGTTTATTTTGTTAAAAAAAACGCTCCCCTATAAAAGGAAGTGTTTATTAGGTCTTAATTACGTTTGAAACATTCTACTTTACTCGAATTACGGCTGAAACTTTTCTCTGCCTCTTTTCTCTCCGGATTCAAACTTTGTAATCGCTCCTTTCTCTTTAATCTTAATTCTTTGTTTGCTCTCATTAATTGTTCTCTTATTTTAGTTTATGCTTTATTATCATTCCTTTATTATGTCTATTATTAGTACACTTATCGTTGTTATTGTTGACTGCATTAAAAACATGAGTAGCTAATTTCCTTATCTTAGGATTAGGGGAACCATGGTAGTGATGTGACGATGTTTTGAATAGACTAGACGATTTATTTGTGAGAATCTGTGACCATAGCAATATAACTGTAACATGTTTAGTTGAGTGCACGCTTCTAAATAACTTTAATCTGGTTAAATTCACCCCTGGATCGAAAGATTGGGGAGAACAGACATGCTATGAACAATAGACTACCTAATGAAGGCGAAAGTTAAGTTAGTAGTAGTCTAGGGTCGATAGCGGACCGAAAGGACCTTTCCCTTGCCCTCCTCACAGTAGATTATCTAGGCTATTTATGACTGAGTCGATGAAATGCCATGGTGAACCGAAATCCTGACATACCTCTTTTATCTGATCACTTATATTTATTTTCCGACTTTATTCCTCTTGCTTTATTTCTCTTGCCTTCAATCTTTAGTAGTTAGAAAAAAAAACTTAAAACCCTTCAATTGTGACTTAGCTAGACGGACTTACAGATAGATACCTTGCCTCCCTGTGGAGATCGACCCTACTTATCACTAGCTTATGTTAGTTATATTTAGGTATTTATTTTTTGTACATAACGACCGTATCAAGCGACGACCGGCCGGGCTCAAAATCCATCATCCCAGTCTGAGTCAAAGGAGAAGACCCTGTCAAATCGACGCACACATCACGCCCTCTGTCCCAGGAATAAAGCAACAAATCCGCATGACGAAGAGAGCCACAATGTCCGTCAACCAAACCAATATCAACCTCCTTACCCGTAGAAATATCAGACCTATAGCTGATGTCGAATAAGGTGTCACAAACGAGGTTGTGCCGATGCTTAACACCCACAGTACCAGTACAAGAAACAGCGTGGTCCTCGTAAACATCATTAGTAAAAACTCGAGAGCAAGCAGGACAAGGCCTAGATACCGTGAATAACGGAACACCCAGTCGATATCCAAGCACACTACGGTAAGTCCTCCCGTTCATAGTCTGACCCAACCCAGAGATAGGAACCGCACGCAACCAATCAGAGGAGTGGGCGCCCTTCTGAGACTTCCACAACGCAAGCTGACGCGGTGTCAAAGAGAAAACAGACTCTGAAGGAGCAGCAACCGTCGCGAAATATATGTCTGCGAATTTCTTCAGAAGTTTGGGGGCAGAAATTTCACTAGGGTCACGTAAGATAGCAGAACCTGTAGTCTGAGAAAACACCCGCACGGTATCGTCGAAAGTAGGACCAGCATCTACAATACCAGAAGGTTGTAGGAGCTTAGCCTGCAAATCAGCAGACTGCAAACGGGACGCAAGAAAAGCATAGTGTAAAACATCTCCTGCCGCATAAACACCAAGGCCACCAAGATGAAAAGGGAATGTAGCAAGGCGCCTCTGCCAATCCCCAAAACCAGGTCCGGTCGAGGTGACAATACGTTCCAAGTTGGAACGAAGAGCAACATCAAAGGAAGATAGACCGAACCAAAAACACGGGGGGAGCAAGTACGAAGAGAGAAATAGAGCTTAGAAATACCAGTACAAGCTCTAAGTAGAAGAAACTCACACTGCGGGTCTTCAATCCTCGCGACCAAGTCCATAAGCTCAATAATCTTAGTCACTCTCTTCGCCACAATCTCACTGCCAAAAATAGGACAAGTACTGACAGGTCCACCCAAAACAGAGAGACCACGCAAGGGCCGAGCAATAGAAGGGGGAAACCCCGGGAAGCCGACTCTGAGGATCCTCAACGGGCCAAAAGACCTCAGTCTTGGCGACATTAAGATGCAGTCTAAAACGAGGGCCATCCGCCATAATCAGATCCAAAACCCTCCCCACCTCCAAAGTGTCCCCAACGATGGTGCCATCATCCAAGTACCACGCCTACCTAGTATGGTCAAAAGAGTCCCGGATTTTGCACGCCAAGGGATGCAAAACCAAAGCGAAAAGCAAAGGGCCCAAAGGATCACCCTGCTGGACACCCTGACAAGACCACAAGCAATGCTCCCCATAAAAAAGACGGGCAGGGCTGGAGTAACAAAACTCCACCCAACGGGAAAGAACCGAGCAACGACGGCGAACTTCCTGAAGCATGGTCGCACGATCAACAAGGTTGAAAGCATTCTGGAAATCAACCAGCAACATAGAAAGTCCCACCTCAGCATCACGAGCCTCAATGAGCCGATTCAAGGCATGCAAGATAGCCTCTCCTCTACCGGACACACCCACCCCAAACTGAAGACCAACAAAATAAGAAGACAAAGAAGGACCAACCAAAAAAGTACCAACCTTAGAGACAAGCCGTCTCCAGACAGTTCCAACAGCAATAGGACAAACACCACCACCCGGTTTAACAAGCGGCCTGAGCGAGGCGCTGGCAATGTACTCACCCAGAGCTAGAGGACACCGGCCCTCAAGAAAAAGATTAATCACCCTAATAATAGAAGTGATCAAATCATCAGAGATAGCCACAACAGCGCAACTCAAACATTCCATAAGGTGCTGGGCACGA